>NC_057813.1:761057549-761288962 GCF_018294505.1 Triticum aestivum | reverse complement strand
CATTCTGGTGAAGCAACAAGCATGCCTAGATGGTGACTCCCATGAACAGAGAACCCTACCACTTGGGGACTTAAACAAGGAGTGGCCGAGGTTCCTGCTTGTGTTGCCATTGCTGAAAGAAAAGTATACATTAATGCTTAAACAAGATAAACAGTACATGGATACAAAAAGGGTAGCAGGATTAAAAGAATGATTTAGAGAATGGACGACTGGTCCACATAAAAGTCAGAACATCAATCAAATAATCGACAATTTTCTTCGACAACGCGAACTGCAAATCCAAATGCAGATTCTAGAAAGTATGCACCCCAAGCATCTGTCCAAAATAAGAACAAAAACAAAAAGGAGGGCTAGCAGACTCAATCTACTCTAAACACTACAGCAAAAGGTCTGTCGGCATGAACGACGAGAATAGCATGTAAACCAGAACTTGATGTCATTTTATAGCTCGTTGTTTTAGCCTGTCGACTGGCTAGTTAGATACATTTGGCTTTCATCGCACTATAAGCCTCCAAGGTCCAACAGTTAGTAGATAAGCCTCTATAGATGGATACCTTTGGCTGTCATTTAATACATTGAGGACCGCAGATAGATAAACCAACTAAACTCAGAAACAAATGTGAGTTATCGACCCTTCAGACTAGCATACTTATGTTAGTTTATCCTTATGTAGCTTAATGTCCTAAGAAACAGCATGTATGCTATCCACATCTACTGTCCAGCACACAATAGAAACAACTAGTGGTGCAGTAACTCCTCCAAGAAGAAACTAGAATTATTAGCTGCAAAATTATTTCATTCCTCATGGCCATACAAGCAGTAATCTACATGCTACAGAGTGTGGCTCAGTCACGGGATCTAGGCAGAGGAGGGAGGCAGAGGTAAAGTGCTCACCAAAGAGGTTACTGGCGATGCAGCGGTCGCATTGCAGGTCGGCCACCACCATCGCGCAGTAGAGGTGGTCCCGGTAGGATGCACGGCCTCTTGGGAGACCCGGTGGAGGAGGTCAGTGTCGCCGCCGTCCAGCCAACGCGTGCGAGGACGCCAACCTACGCCAGCACAAATGGCCTTGGAGTGGAGACGAGGTCTCTTGTGCACCTGTGTATGGAGAACCGGCCGCATTAGGGCAGGGGAGAGAGCAAACCAAATCGGGACTGAGGCGCAGAGAGGAGACCTTGAGGACACGAACCCGCAACCAGAGCACGCATGAATCCACGCCTCCCGGTGGTGGCGGTGGTGGCACCCGGGTCGTGCCGGCCTGATCCGACGCCAAGGAGGCACCAATCGGATCTGGTCGGAGCGATGCAAGCCCCTTGCTGTGCGGTACTGTGTGTGGCGGCGGCGTGCAGTACGGGAGAGAGAGGCCGGGGTGGGGGCTGCAGGGGAGGGAGGAGGGTCAAGGCCGGCGGCGAGCGGCGGTGGATGGCGGCAAGGGGAGGGGAGGGATCTGGATCGGGGAGCGCTAGGGTTCACTGCATAGGGGAGAGAGAGGATGGACACGACGTGAGTAGCCCGAGTGGGTCTAGGAGGAGAGGGGAGGGGCTGCCAGCGATGAGGTTGGAGGTCGCCAGTGCCACTGGAGAAGAGGACGGCGGCGGATTGGGTTAGGCTAGGGTTGGGCGGTGGCGGGGGAGAGGGCTAGGGTTGGCAGCCGTGGGTGCATGGGGGAGACGGGGTCGTGGGTGCGTGGGTGATTGGGCTACCTGGGGTGAGAGGGTGAGGCCGTGAGGGGGTGAGGGCTGTTGTCGGATCGGGGAGTATCCGACGGTGTTGGATGCGTGATCCGCGTGAGACGCCCATGGACCAATCAAAACGCGGTAAACGCTTTGACAATCTTATGACCATCTAAATTGGTCTTAATTAATTGAAATAAGTATTTTTTGCATGAAAAAGCATTTTCCATTTTGATTGTTGTGAAGAACCAACCAACTCTTTGTTGCAAAATTGAACCGCCTCAATTTTTAAAAATATTAGACCATTTTCCATTTTCATCACTGAAACAGGAAAAAAAATTCCATTTCCCATTTTTTGAATGCCAAAAAATGAGTTTTTTTTTGTGAATGATCTATCATATATTTGTTGAAAAATTGGATCAAATAAATTTTACAAAATATTAGAACATATTTAATGCACAATTGACCAAATAGTTGGGTGTCAAAAGTTTTGACCCACCTCTGATGAAAAAACAAATTTCCGCCAATTCAGCTGGAAGCGGGTCAAATTTGAACTGCACCTACCTCGTAGTTTACACTTTATTTTTGTCAAAAATAATTTCTAGATACAAAAGTATCTATTTAATCAGAGAAACATCAAAAGTTTTCCAATATTCAACCACTAGCTAGGAACGGTCATGCCCGCCGTTTTGACCGCATTTTGAAACGGGCATAAAAAATTCAAAAAAAATAAAAAATTGGAAAACCTTCACATTTTATCATTACATGTGACCAAGTTACCAGTAAAAATAATAAACTTGTAATACGGCAATTATTTTAAAAAAGTGTTCTCAAAAAAGAGCTATCATGTGTGAAGATTCATGGCTTTCAAGTCAAATGATCAATCTTACAGTCACATTCATGGCATAGTTTGTTAAAATGATATCATATTATGCACAAGGGTGCATCTTGGAATGGCAAACGATGTTGCCTAAGGGAGTTTTCATTTTCTTTGGACGAAAAATTCATTTTCCATTTTTTGAATGCCCAAAATGAGTTTTTTGTGAAGAACCTACCATATATTTGTTGCAAAATTGGATCAAATAAATTTTATAATATATTAGGACATATTTAATGTACAATTGACCAAATGGTTGCGTGTCAAAAGTTTCTACCCACCTTTGGTGAAAAAGACAAATTTCCACCGATTCAGCTGGAAGCGGGTCAAATTTGAACTACAGCTACCTTGTAGTTTGCTCTTTATTTTTTTTCAAAAATAATTTCTAGGTACATCAATATCTATTTAATCAGAGAAACATCAAAAGTTTTCCAATATTCAACCACTAGCTAGGAACGGTCATGCCCTCCGTTTTGACCGCATTTTGAAACGGTCATAAAAAATTCAAACAAAATCAAAAAATGGAAAACCTTCGCATTGTGTCATTACATGTGACCAAGTTTCCAGGAAAAATAATAAACTTATCATACAACAATTATTTTAAAAAAGTGTTCTCAAAAAAGAGCTATCATGTGTGAAGATTCATGGCTTTCAAGTCAAATGATCAATCTTATATCCACATTCATGGCATAGTTTGTTAAAATGATATCATATTATGCACAAGGGTGCATCTTGTAATGGCAAACAATGTTGCCTAAGGGAGTTTTCATTTTCTTTGGACGGAAAATTCATTTTCCATTTTTTGAATGCCCAAAATGAGTTTTTTGTGAAGGATCTACCATATATTTGTTTTAAAATTGGATCAAATCAATTTTATAATATATTAGGACATATTTAATGCACAATTGACCAAATGGTTGCGTGTCAAAAGTTTCTACCCACCTCTGGTGAAAAACACAAATTTCCACCGATTCAGCTGGAAGCGGGTCAAATTTGAACTACAGCTACCTCGTAGTTTGCTCTTTATTTTTTTTCAAAAATCATTTCTAGGTACATAAATATCTATTTAATCATATAAACATCAAAAGTTTTCCAATATTTAACCACTAGTTAGGAAAGGTCATGCCCGCCGTTTTGACCGCAGTTTGAAATGGGCATAAAAAATTCAAACAAAATCAAAAAATTGGAAAACCTTCGCATTGTGTCATTACATGTGGCCAAGTTTCCAGGAAAAATAATAAACTTATCATACGACAATTATTTTAAAAAAGTGTTCTCAAAAAGAGCTATCATGTATGAAGATTCATGGCTTTCAAGTCAAATGATCAATCTTATAGCCACATTCATGGAATAGTTTGTTCAGATGATATCATATTGTCCACAAGGGTGCATCTTGGAATGGCAAACAATGTTGCCTAAGGGAGTTTTCATTTTCTTTGGACGAAAAATTCATTTTCCATTTTTTGAATGCCCAAAATGAGTTTTTTTGTGAAGGATCTACCATATATTTTTTGCAAAATTGGATAAAATCAATTTTATAATATATTAGGACATATTTAATGCACAATTGACCAAATGGTTGTGTGTCAAAAGTTTCTACCCACCTCTGGTGAAAAAGACAAATTTCCATCGATTCAGGTGGAAGCGGGTCAAATTTGAACTACAGCTACCTCGTAGTTTGCTCTTTATTTTTTTTCAAAAATCATTTCTAGGTACATCAATATCTATTTAATCAGAGAAACATCAAAAGTTTTCCAATATTCAACCACTAGCTAGGAACGGTCACGCCCGTCGTTTTGACCGCATTTTCAAAAGGGGCATAAAAAATAAAAAATATCAAAAAATTGGAAAACCTACGCATTGTGTCATTATATGTGGCCAAGTTTCCAGGAAAAATAATAAACTTGTCATACGGAAAATATTTAAGAAAAAATGTTCTCAGAAATGAGCTATCATGTGTGGAGATCAATGGCTTTGAAGGCAAATGCTCAATCTTATGGCCACATTCATGGAATTGTTGTTCAGATGATATCATATTGTGCACAAGGGTTCATATTGGAATGGCAAACAATGTTGCCTAAGAAAGTTTTCATTTTCTTTGGACGAAAAAATCATTTTCCATTTTTCAAGCGTCCAAAATGAGTTTTTTTGTGAAGAACCTATCAAATAATTGTTACAAAATTGGACCAAATCAACTTTCTAAAATATTTGACCATATTTAATGCACAATTGACCAAATGGTTGCGTGTAAAAAGTTTTTGATCCACCTCTCGTGAAAAAGACAAATTTCCGCATATTCATTTTCCATTTTTTGAGTCCCAAAATGAGTTTTTTTGTGAAGAACCTAACAAATATTTGTTGTAAAAAAATTTCTCCATTTTTCAAGAATATTAGACTACATTTTATGAACAAATTTGTGTACACTAGAAACATTTTTTATAGATATTAAACAGTTTTTTTTACATCATTAACATTTTTAATAAATATTTTGATGTCTAATATTTTGAACACATGTCTACATTTTTTAGTACACATTGTACATATTGTTTATATATGTTTAACTTTTTTCAAATACATGATTAACATATTTTCATGTATTCCCAATAAAAAATATCTTTTCATACATATATAAACCATTGTTGATATTGATTGGAAAATTTTAAATAAATGATTAAGATTTTTAGAAAATCTTATTTTGTTATCTACTTTTCCATATATATATTGTAAATTTTTCATATATACGTACTGATGATTGTTTTTGCATACACATGAAACTTTTTTATACATATCTAATATTATTTATGATTATCATTTTTTATATGCATGAAAATTTTCAAATGCACAATTTAGTTTTTTAAACACGTGATTAAATTTTTTGAAATACGTATTAACATTAACATTTTTCTGAATTACATGTTTAGTTTTGTAATTGCTAAACCATATAGCAAGGTTCACGAAGGAGTTCATTATTTTCCTATTCTAATGAAAAACTTGTTATTTTCCCATTTTCGTTGGGCTGAATATATGTTCCTTTTGAGTAATATGAGGGCATCCCACATTTCTTCCTGGATGGGCCGAGGCCTACATGGCACACATATTTTTTTAAACAAGAAGATGGCCTCATTACACCGAGGCCCAACCCACCTTGAGCGACACCTTAAGTACCAATGCATCCACGTTCACAACCTCATGACCATTTATATTGGTCGCAATCAGGTAGAGAGAAGCTCGTTGACCACTCTTATCTGCTTTATGACCATTTGGTGTAAGGCAATTTCAGGGTTTGAGCCCTTCCAAGCGAAATGGCCGTGAATTTACGACCAATTCAGCGGGGGTCACTCAGAGAAGGTCACTAGTTGACATATTTCTTGTATTGGGTTGTCTCTTTATTGCATAAGATGCAAGCGCCACATAATTTCTTTACTTTATCGCTATGCGATAGCAATAGTTGGCGAGACGACCATGTGATGACACATTGATATAGATCAAGATGATGGAGATCATGGTGTCATGCCGGTGACGATGGAAATCATGACGATGCTTTGGAGATGGAGATCAAAGGCACAAGATGATGATGGCCATATCATGTCACATATTTTGATTGCATGTGATGCTTATCTTTTATACATCTTATTCTGTTTTGTTTGACGGTAGCATTATAAGATGATCTCTCACTAAATTTCAAGGTATAAGTGTTCTCCCTAAGTATGCACCGTTGCGAAAGTTCTTCGTGCTGAGACACCACGTGAAGATAGGGTGTGATAGGCTCTACGTTTTCAAATACAATGGGTACAAAATAGTTGCACACGCGGAATACTCAGGTTAAGCTTGACGAGCCTAGCATATGCAGATATGGCCTCGGAACACTGAGACCGAAAGGTCGAGCGTGAATCATATAATAGATATGATCAACATAGTGATGTTCACCATTGAAAACTCCTCCATCTCACGTGATGATCGGACATGGTTTAGATGATTTGGATCATGTGATCACTTATATGATTAGAGGGATGTCTATCTAAGTGGGAGTTCTTAAGTAATATGATTAATTGAACTTTAATTTATCATGAACTTAGTCCTGGTAGTATTAGCATATCTATGTTGTAGATCAATTGCTCGTGTTTAGCTCCCCTATTTTATTTTGATATGTTCCTAGAGAAAACTAAGTTGAAAGATGTTAGTAGAAATGATGCGGATTGGATCCGTGATCCAAGGATTATCCTCATTGTTGTACAGAAGAATTATGTCCTTGATGCACCGCTAGGTGAGAGACCTATTGCAGGAGGAGATGCAGACGTTATGAACGTTTGACAAAGCTCGGTATGATAATTACTTGATAGTTTAGTGCACCATGCTTTACGGCTTATAAACGGGACTTCAAAAATTGTTTTGAACGCCACAGAGCATATAAGATGTTCCAGGAGTTGAAATTGGTATTTCATACTCATGCCCATGTCTAGAGGTATGAGACCTCTGACAGTACTTTGCCTATAAGATGGAGGAGAATATCTCAACCAGTGAGCATGTGCTCAGATTGTCTGAGTACTACAATTACTTGAATCAAGTGGGAGTTAATCTTCCAGATAAGATAGTCATTGACAAAGTTCTCTAGTCATTATCACCAAGTTAATAGAACTCCGTGATGAACTATAATATGCAAGGGATGACGAAAGTAATTCTCGAGCTCTTCGCGATGCTGAAATCGGTGAAGGTAGAAATCAAGAAAGAGCATCAAGTGTTGATGGTTAACAAGATCACTAGTTTCAAGGAAAAGGGCAAAGGAAAGAAGGGGAACTTCAAGAAGAACGGCAAGCAAGTTGCTGCTCAAGTGAAGAAGCCCAAGTTTGGACCTAAGCCTGAGACTGAGTGCTTATACTGCAAAAGGACTGGTCACTGGAAGCGGAACTACCCTATATACTTGACGGATAAGAAGGATGGCAAAGTGAACAAAGGTATATTGGATATACATGTTATTGATGTGTGCTTTACTAGTGTTTATAGCAACCCCTCGGTATTTGATACTAGTTCAGTTGCTAAGATTAGTAACTCGAAACGGGAGTTGCAGAATGAAGAGAGACTAGTTAAGGGTGAAGTGACGATGTGAGTTGGAAGTGGTTCCCAGATTGATATGATCATCACATCACACACTCCCTATACTTTCGGGATTAGTGTTGAACCTAAATAAGTGTTATTTTGTGTTTGCATTGAGCATGAATATGATTTGATCATGTTTATTGCAATACAGTTATTCATTTAAGTTAGAGAATAATTGTTGTTCTATTTACATGAATAAAACCTTCTATGGTTATACCCCCAATGAAAATGGTTCGTTGGATCTCGATCGTAGTGATACACATATTCATAATATTGAAGCCAAAAGATGCAAAGTTAATAATGATAGTGCAACTTATTTGTGGCACTGCCGTTTAGGTCATATTGGTGTAAAGCGCATGAAGAAACTCCATGCTAATGGGTTTTTGGAATCACTTGATTATGAATCACTTTATGCTTGCGAACCATGCCTCATGGGCAAGACGACTAAAACTCCGTTCTCCGGAACAATGGAGAGAGCAACAGATTTGTTGGAAATCATACATACTGATGTATGTGGTCCAATGATTGATGAGGGTCGCGGCGGATATCGTTATTTTCTCACCTTCACAGATGATTTAAGTAGATATGGGTATATCCACTTGATTAAACATAAGTCTGAAAGATTTGAAAAGTTCAAAGAATTTCAGAGTGAAGTGGAAAATCATCGTAACAAGAAAATAAAATTTTTCTGCGATTTGATCGCGGAGAAGAATATTTGAGTTACGAGTTTGGCCTTCAATTAAAACAATGTGGAATAGTTTCACAAACTCATGCCACCTGGAACACCACAGCGTAATGGTGTGTCCGAACATCATAACCGTACTTTATTAGATATGGTGCAACCTATGATGTATCTTACCGATTTACCACTACCATTTTGGGTTATGCATTAGAAGACAGCTGCATTCATGTTAAAAAAGGGCACCATATAAATCTGTTGAGATGACACCGTATGAGTTGTGGTTTAGCAAGAAACCTAAGTTGTCGTTTATTAAAGTTTGGGGTTGCGATGCTTATGTGAAAAAGTTTCATCCTGATAAGCTCAAACCCAAATCGGAGAAGTGCGTCTTCATAGGATACCCAAAAGTAACTGTGGGGTACACCTTCTATCACAGATCCGAAGGCAAGATATTCGTTGCTAAGAATGGATCCTTTCTAGAGAAGGAGTTTCTCTCGAAAGAAGTGAGTGGGAGGAAAGTAGAACTTGATAAGGTAACTGTACCTGCTCCCTTATTGGAAAGTAGTTTATCACAGAAATCTGTTCCTGTGACTCCTACACCAATTAGTGAGGAAGCTAATGATGATGATCAAGTAACTTCAGATCAAGTTACTACCGAACCTCGTAGGTTAACCAGAATAAGATCCGCACAAAAGTGGTATGGTAATCCTGTTCTGGAGGTCATGTTACTTGACCATGACGAATCTACGAACTATGAGGAAGCGATGATGAGCCCAGATTCCGCAAAATGGCTTGAGGCCATGAAATCTGAGATGGGATCCATGTACGATAACAAAGTATGGACTTTGATTGACTTGCCCGATGATTTGTGAGCCATTGAGATTAAATGGATCTTCAAGAGGAAGACGGACGCTGATAGTAGTATTACTATCTACAAAGCTAGAATTGTCGGAAAAAGGTTTTCGACAAGTTAAAGGTGTTGACTACGATGAGAGTTTCTCACTAGTATCTATGCTTAAGTCTGTCCGAATCATGTTAGCAAATGCCACATTTTATGAAATCTGGCAAATGGATAAATAAAATTGCATTCCATAATGGATTTATCAAAGAAGAGTTGTATATGATGCAACCAGAAGGTTTTGTCAATCCTAAAGGTGCTAACAAAATATGCAAGCTCCAGCGATCCATCTATGGACTGGTGTAAGCATCTCAGAGTTGGAATATACACTTTGATAAGTTGATCAAAGCATATAGTTTTATACAGACTTGCGGTGAAGCCTGTATTTACAAGAAAGTGAGTGGGAGCACTACAGCATCTCTGATAAGTATATGTGAATGACATATTGTTGATCGGAAATAATGTAGAATTATTCTGCAAAGCATAAAGGAGTGTTTGAAAGGAGTTTTTTCAAAAAAAGACCTAGGTGAAGCTGCTTACATATTGAGCATCAAGATCTATAAAGATAGATCAAGACGCTTGATAAGATTTTTTAGCAAGAAAAACCTTGACAAGATTTTGAAGTAGTTCAAAATGGATCAGTCAAAGAAAGAGTTCCTGCCTGTGTTACAAGGTGTGAAATTGAGTAAGAGTCAAAGCCCGACCACGGCAGAAGATAGAAAGAGAATGAAAGTCATTCACTATGCCTCAGCCATAGGTTCTATAAAAGTATGCCATGCTATGGACCAGACCTATTGTATACCCTGCCTTGGTTTGGCAAGGGAGTACAATAGTGATCTAGGAGTAGATCAGTGGACATTGGTCAAAATTATCCTTAGTGGAATAAGGATATGTTTCTCGATTATGGAGGTGACAAGAGGTTCGTCGTAAAGGGTTACGTCGATGCAAGTTTTGACACTGATCCAGATGACTCTAAGTATCAATCTGGATACATATTGAAAGTGGGAGCAATTAGCTAGAGTAGCTCCATGCAGAGCATTGTAGACATAGAATATTTGCAAAATACATACGGCTCTGAATGTGATAGACCCGTTGACTAAACTTTTCTCACGAGCAAAACATGATCACACCTTAGTACTCTTTGGGTGTTAATCACATATCGATGTGAACTAGATTATTGACTCTAGTAAACCCTTTGGGCGTTGGTCACATGATGATGTGAACTATGGGTGTTAATCACATGCAGATGTGAATATTAGTGTTAAATCACATGGTGATGTGAACTAGATTATTGACTCTAGTGCAAGTGGGAGACTGAAGGAAATATGCCCTAGAGGCAATAATGAAGTTATTATTTATTTCCTTATTTCATGATATATGTTTATTATTCATGCTAGAATTGTATTAACCAGAAACATAAGACATGTGTGAATACATAGACAAACATAGTGTCACTAGTATGCCTCTACTTGACTAGCTCATAAATCAAAGATGGTTAAGTTTCCTAACCATAGACATGAGTTGTCATTTGATTAACGGGATCATATCATTAGGAGAATGATGTTATTGACTTGACCCATTCCGTTAGCTTAGCACTTGATCGTTTAGTATGTTACTATTGCTTTCTTCATGACTTATACATGTTCCTAAGACTATGAGATTATGCAACTCCCGTTTACCAGAGGAACACTTTGTGTGCTACCAAACGTCACAGCGTAACTGGGTGATTATAAAGGTGTTCTACAGGTGTCTCCGAAGGTACTTGTTGAGTTGACGTACTTCGAGATTAGAATTTGTCACTCCGATTGTCGGAGAGGTATCTCTAGGCCCTCTCGGTAATGCACATCACTATAAGCCTTGCAAGCAATGTGACTAATGAGTTAGTTGCGGGATGATGCATTACATAACGAGTAAAGAGAGTTGCCGGTAATGATATTGAACTAGGTATTGACATACCGATGATCGAATCTCGGGCAAGTAACATACCGATGACAAAGGGAATAACGTAAGTTGTTATGCGGTTTGACCGATAAAGATCTTCATAGAATATGTGGGAGCCAATATGAGCATCCAGGTTCCGCTATTGGTTATTTACTGAAGATGTGTGTCGGTCATGTCTACATACTTCTCGAACTCGTAGGGTCCGCATGCTTAATGTTCGGTGACGATTTATATTATGAGTTATGTATTTTGATGTACCGAAGGTAGTTCGGAGTCCCGGATGAGATAGGGGACATGACGAGGTGTCTCGAAATGGTCGAGACGTAAAGATCGATATATTGGACGACTATATTCGGACATCAGAAAGGTTCCGAGTGATTCAGGTATTTATCGGAGTACCGGAGAGTTACGAGAATTCGCCGGGGAGTATATGGACTTTATTGGGACATACAGGAATAGAGGAGAGAGGCCATAAGGAAGGAGGCTCACGCCCCCCCTCTGGTCCGAATTGGACAAGTAGTGCAGCCCCCTTTTCCTTCTTCTTCTCCCCCTCTTTCCTTCTCTCCTACTCCAACAAGGGAAAGAGGAGTGCTACTCCCGGTGGGAGTAGGACTCCCCCCTTGGCGTGCACTCCTCCTAGGCCAGCCGCCTCCCCCTTGCTCCTTTATATACGGGGGCAGGGGGCACCTCTAGACACAACAATTGATCTCTTGATCTCTTAGCCGTGTGTGGTGCCCCCCTCCACCATATTCCACCTCCATCATATCGTAGCGGTGCTTAGGCGAAGCCCTGCGTCGTTAGCAACATCATCACCGTCATCACACCGTCGTGCTGACGGAATTCTCCCGTGAAGCTCTGCTGGATCGGAGTTCGCGGGACGTCATCGAGCTGAACGTGTGCTGAACTCGGAGGTGCCCTACGTTCGGTACTTGGATCGGTCGGATCGTGAAGACGTACAAGTACATCAACCGCATTGTGCTAACGCTTTCGCTTTCGGTCTACGAGGGTACGTAGACACACTCTCCCCTCTTATTGCTATGCATCACCATGTTCTTACGTGTGTGTAGGAATTTTTTTGAAATTACTATGTTCCCCAACACTTCGCGTTTTCCTCCAGGCTCCTCTCGTATGGTAACTTCTCTGGAGTCTTTAGAGAAGGACCGAATCCGTATTGGCCTCCCGCCTCTAGCTGTATTGCTAGACGCCGGAGCAGATGGAGTGGCTGCGGCTTTCTTCTTTCCTTTCTTACGAGGCGGAGGAGAAGGACTACACCGCGCCGGAGCAGCCGGAGCGGTGGCGGCTCTCTTCCGCCCTTGCTGATGAGGTGGAGAAGGAGGAGGCTAGCTGCTCGGGCGTGCCGGCACAGGCGGAGAAGGAGGCTGAGTGCCCTGATCACTCGCTGGAGGAGGAGGCGGAGGAGGAGGCGGAGTGCCCTGACTCGCCGGAGGAGGAGGAGGAGGCGGAGGCGTCTAGTTCGGAAGGTTGATGAGCTCCTTCCGCCATAGGCATGGAGTCTTCAGAGAAGAACCCAGCCGAGTCTCCCCATCACCTGTAGGGTGGTCAAGCTCGAGGTACTCAAATCCGTCTGTTATTTCATCCACCATCACCCTAGCACATCCTTCTGGAATCGGCCGACAGTGATAGGTTGTGCCAGGTTCAGGAGGTAAAACAGATCAACCAGCCGCCTTGACTTTCAATTTCATCCATTGTGTCATAAGGTGGCAATGTTGAGACTCCGTGATAGCATCCACGGGGTTGCCAGCAGGAGCCATGAAGACAGGCTCCAGCTGCAGCTGCTCGGCGGAAGCCACGCTACTTCTCCGCTGAGATGGCGGGGTAGCTTCGGGGGAGCTTTGACAGGTCGTTTGCTGCGATTTGCGTCTTGTTCCTCTATCGCTTGTACCCTTACATGCAGCGCCTGCAGTTGGCTATGCTCCACTTTCTTCCTCCTCTCCTGGCATTTGTAACCGCCTGCGTCCGGAAACCCAGCCTTCCGTGGAACAGAGCCTGGCATGCCTCATGTCCGTCCAGGGTGCTCCGGATTCCCGAGGGCCACTATGAGCTCGTCGTTCTCTCTCTCTGGAACAAACGTCCCTTGCTGTGCTGCATCGATATACTCCTGAAGCCTCGTGACGGGTATTCTCAGTTGCTCCTCCTTCCAAACGCACTTCCCCGATACAGGGTCCAAGGTTCTTCCAACCCCGAAGAACCAAGTCCGGCAATGGTCCGGCCAGTTCAATATCTCTGGTTCGATCCCTTTATCAATCAGGTCATTCTCAGCATTGGCCCACAACGGCCGAGCTTTGAGGTAGCCACCTGACCCCGTGCGATGGTGATGCTTCTTCTTCGAAGCATTCCTCTTGTTTGTCACTAACATCTTCTTACTCTTGTCCCATGTCTTGTGGGCCACAAATGCGGGCCAGTTATCTCTAATCTTCTCATACCGGCTGATTTTTAAATTCTGGTGTCTCTTCTTTGTCGACAAATTTTTTCAGCTCATTCTTCCACCTCCTGAATAGTTCTGCCATCTTCTCAAGAGCATAACACTTGATCAATTGCTCTTTAACTGGCTTCTCTGGATCCTCCTCTGGCGGTAGGGTGAAATTTGCCTTAAGCGCGGTCCAAAGATCATCTTTCTGCATATCGTTGACATAAGACATCTCAGGGTCTTCTTTAGCCAGCTTAAACCATTGGTGGATGCTGATCGGGATCTTGTCCCTAACAAGAACCCCACATTGAGCAGCAAATGCATCCTTTGTCTGGATGGGTTCAATTGGCATGCCATTGCGCGTGATTTCTATGATCTCAAACCTTTCATCCGAGCGCAACTTTTTCTTTGGGCCTTGTCTCTTTACCGAAGTTGTGCTTGATCTGGAGGGCTAGAAAAAAGAAGAAAGACGAGAGTTCATTAAAATGTGTACATACCAAAAACAAGTAATGCATCAATTAGCTATAGTCAGCACATGCTTAATTAATATATATACATGGCCAGACTCCGTTCGGTCACCGGAGCCATCATCACGGTGTCCTTCTTGCACCGGCATTGGGTCACCGGAGCCATCATGATCATGTCCTTCCTCCTCCATTGTTCGATCACCGTAGTCTGCTTCTTCACCCTGTCCTTGCGGACCATCGGCGTCATTGAGAAACGAGAAGACGGCATCACTTCCTTGTGGGATTATGTCCCCCAACACCGCTTATGTTGCTTCGTTTCGGGGGTCCATAGTTTCTGCAAATATTTACAACATGGCAATTATTATTCAAACATGACAGATGGATATATTAGTGGCAAACGTAGAACTAGCTAGCTAATCACAATAAGGAATCATATTAGTGGCCTCGACGCTGCTTCTCTAGGGTTTGGGGTGGCCTCGATCGGCAACGCTTCAAGGGTTTGGGGTGGCCTCGACAACGCTTCAAGGGTTTGGGGTGGCCTCGACGACAACGCTCTTTTAACTTGGTAAATTTGGGTGGCCTCGAGAGAGTTTGTCGGGTAGGGGCGCGGCGGGAGGGGGTAGGAGACCGACATCGTTTTTTTTCTAGGGTTTGGGTGTCCTCGAGAGTTTTGGTCAAGCGAGAGGGCCGGGGGGTGCTCCCCGTGGTATAAGTTATCACGGTCGAGAGGGGGTGCTCACTTTTCTAAAAATCTAACTTTTGCATATATGAACATATATACACAAAGAACATACATACATATATACACTATTCTAAACATGAAGCAGGTGGATATATTAGTGGCAAACGTAGACCTAGCTTCTCCCGGGTTTGGGGTGGCCTCGACAATGCTTCACGTTTGTCTAGCTAGTGTCAAAGGATTCAACAAAACCCCTCGGCGTTCCTCGACCCTCGACCCCTCGACGACCCTCGCCCCTCGAACCCTCGACGGCCCTCGACCCCTCGGTGACCCTCGACCCTCTGCCCTAGTTCCCGACCCTTGACCGCTCGGCGATCCTCGACACCCTCATTCCCATTAAAAAAACAAGAAAAAAAAGAGGAGAAGAAGAAGGAATAGAGGAGTAGAAGAAAAAATAGATTTCCACTCCTCTATTCCTTCTGCTCCTCCTCTTTTTTTTATTCTTCCTCTTCTTATTTTTTCCGACGACCCCCCTCACGTCATGTCCGACGCCCCCCCCTCCCCACCTCATGTAATGTCCGACGTCCCCCCTCACTTTAACAAAGAACTACCTTAAAAAAGACTTGCTTCGCCGCGGGTGCTCGATCGCTGCGACGTGGACTCGGTAGAAACACTTTATGAAAATGCGGTGGTGGCCGGGCCGGGGCGGTTTTCTTTTCCTTCTTCATTTTTTCCTTTGTTTTTTTCTTATATGTTTGTTTCCGTTTTCACTCTACATTTTCGTACATATGAAAAAAATAAAGTTTCTATACAAAAGTGCACAATTTTTATGAAGAAATTACAACATCTAAATCAACTACACATCTAAATAAATATAACTACACATCTGAAATTTTGCTAATCTTAAAACTAAACTAAACATAAACTAAAATAATCTAAAAAACATGTAAAAACATCTAAAAATAGCATCTAAAAACATCTAAAAAACATGTAAAAACATCTAAAAATCTAATAATACGGCGCGGGGGAGGGGCGCGGGAGCAGGCTGGTGCTCACAGGGGGCGGCGGGGCACGATGGGCAGCGCGTCGGGGCTGGCAGGGGCGCGAGGGTCAACGCCGTCGTCGGGACAGAGGGCGTCAGCAGCGGCGGCAGCGACGTTTAGCAGCCTGACAGTGTCGGTGGTGGCGGCGACGGCGACGTAGCAGCCTGACGGCGTCGGTGGCGGCGGCGATGACAAGGTGGAGCAGGAGCGTCGGGCGGCGGCAGCGAGGAGGAGCAGTGGCGTCGGGGGAGAAGAAGTGATGGATTTTGTCGAAACTGCTAAGTGTTTTCTTATATACCAGGGCATTGGTACCGGTTCGAGGCACCAACCAGGACCAATGCCCCCTTTAGTCCCGGTTGGTGCCACCAACCGGGACCAAAGGTCTCTTTTCAGCAGCCCAAAGGGTGGGAATCAGAGGCCTTTGGTCCCGGTTGGTGGCACCAACCGGGACTAAAGGGGGGGCACTGATCCCGGTTGGTGCCAGGAACCGGGACCAATTCCCCCCTTTAGTCTCGGTTGGTGCCACCAACCGGGACCAAAGGCCTTGCACAACAGCATGGTGGTGGGAGTTTAGTCCCACCTCGCTAGTTGAGAGCGTTCAACACCTGTTTATAAGCTCGGTTTCCTCTTCCCTTTCGATCTCCTCTAAATTGCAGGCCTATGGGCCAAATCTAACACTGATATGCCTGTGGGCCTACTGGGCATTCTACGGGCCTGAATCCTGGCCCATGGATGAGTTTCTAGGTGGCAATTTTTTTTATATTTTCCCTGTTTTTTTGTTTCCTTTTTGGCTTTATTTATTTTGTTTTGTTTCTACTTACAACAAAATACTAATTTATTTTATTTTATTTTGTTTCTAATTACTTATTTATTTTATTTTATGATAATTCTTTTTGCTATTAAAGTTTCTAACAAAAAAAGTTCTTTATGAAAATTCTTTTTGCTTTTAATGATTTTGAACAGAAAATACTTTGATAATTTTAGTTGCATCAATTTTATATAATTTAGTTTCCAATAATACTAGAGGTTGCTTATAATGTTTTGAACAGAAAATACTTTGATAATTTTAGTTTCATAAATTTTATTTATGTTATTAAAGTTTATTTTATTTTGTTTCTACTTATATATTCTATTAAAGTTTATATTATTTTATTTTATGAACTTTGAAAAGGTTGAAAGTTGGCATGGTATCATCATTTCATGCACATAGCGTGTGCAAGAAAGTAGAGAGGGTTACGGCAAAAACTTTATGCACTTCGTGTACAAAACAGACAATCTCTTTTGAAGTATCAGGGTTTCATACGGAAACTCGTCTGTTACAAAGGGATTTCATTTTTTTGAACTTATTTGAACTCTAGACTTTTCTGCGTTCAAAATGCACCATTCAAAGCCGCATCAGCAATTTTCAACCCTTTCTGACTTCATTTGTTTGTTTCATGCATTTCCTGATTATTTTGAGCTATAAGACCCTGAAATTGAAAAGCATTTCAAATGAACTCTGGAAAGGTTGAAAGTTGGCATGGTATCATCAGTTCATCCACATAGCATGTGCAACAAAGTAGAGAGGGTTACGGACAAAATTGGATGCACTTCGTGTACAAAACGGACAATCTCTTTCGAAGTATCAGGGTTTCATACGGAAACTCGTTTGTTACAAAGGGATTTCATTTTTTTTGAACTTATTTGAACTCCAGACTTTTTTTGTGTTCAAAATGCACCATTCAAAGCCACATCGTCAATTTTCAACCCTTTCTGACTTCATTTGTTATTTTTCATGCATTTAGTGATTATTTTGAGCTATAAGACCCTGAAATTGAAAAGCATTTCAAATGAACTTTGAAAAGGTTGAAAGTTGGCATGGTATCATCATTTCATCCACATAACATGTGCAAGAAAGTTGAGAGGGTTACGGCAAAAACTGAATGCACTTCATGTACAAAACGGACAATCTCTTTCAAAGTATCAGGGTTTCATACGGAAACTCGTCTGTTACAAAGGGATTTCATTTTTTTTTGAACTTATTTGAACTCTAGACTTTTTCTGTGTTCAAAATGCACCATTCAAAGCCACATCATCAATTTTCAACCCTTTCCGACTTCATTTGTTATTTTTCATGCATTTACTGATTATTTTGAGCTATAAGACCCTGAAATTGAAAAGCATTTCAAATGAACTCTGAAAAGGTTGAAAGTTGGCATGGTATCATAATTTCATCCACATGGCATGTGCAAGAAAGTAGAGTGGGTTACGGCAAAAATTGGATGCACTTCGTGTACAAAATGGACAATCTCTTTTGAAGTATCAGGGTTTCATACGGAAACTCGTCTGTTACAAAGGGATTTCTTTTTTTTGAACTTATTTGAACTCCAGACTTTTTTTGTGTTCAAAATGCACCATTCAAAGCCACATCATCAATTTTCAACCCTTTATGACATCATTTGTTATTTTTCATGCATTTACGAATTATTTTGAGCTATAAGACCCTGAAATTGAAAAGCATTTCAAATGAACTCTGAAAAGGTTGAAAGTTGGCATGGTATCATCATTTCATCCACATAGCATGTGCAAGAAAGTAGAGAGGGTTACGGCAAAAACTGGATGCACTTCGTGTACAAAACAGACAATCTCTTTCGAAGTATCAGGGTTTCATACGGAAACTCGTCTGTTACAAAGGGATTTCATTTTTTTGAACTTATTTGAACTCCAGACTTTTTCTGTGTTCAAAATGCACCATTCAAAGCCACATCATCAATTTTCAACCCTTTTTTTACTTCATTTGTTATTTTTATGCATTTACTGATTATTTTGAGCTATAAGACCCTGAAATTGAAGGCAACATATAGCTCTAATGAATAGATAAGTGACCAAATTAATAGAAGTTCATCATCACATTAAAACCAAAGTACATACATAGTTCTCATTGAACAACATATAGCTCTCCAGAGCATCTAATTAAACCATACATTGAAATTATGTAAAACATTTCGATGCAACAACAAATGCGATCATAATCGCAACCAAGGTAACAATTGATCCAACTACATAATGATACCAAGCCTCGGTATGAATGGCATATTTTCTAATCTTTCTAATCTTCAACCGCATTGCATCCATCTTTATCTTGTGATCATCGACGACATCCGCAACATGTGATACGTCTCCAACGTATCTATAATTTTTTATTGTTCCATGCTATTATATTACCCGTTTTGGATGTTTATGGGCTTTACTTTACACTTTTATATCACTAGTCGTCAACCCGTGCATTCGCACGGGCTAGTGTATATTTTGTGTGGCTTTAAAATCTGAGTGACATTTTTCCATTTGAATGAATTTTTTAATTAATACTTGGTCCTATTTCATATTTTCATTCATGAATTTCACATGTTCACACATAGAAATTTGAATAGTTATATTCAGATGCCACATTACAAAAATTATATGTGAAAAGTTGGCAATATGCAACATTTCGTTAATTGGCTATTATATATTTATAATAGGAATATATATCGTATTTACTTTTTGCACATAAATATTTTACTTTTGATTCATAGAACTATAAATATATACATTCAGAATAATATTTTAGTAAGCGAAATATGTTGAATACCGTCAAAGCCTAGCTATTAAAAGACAAACATGTATAATAGCATCATTTTAGCATACATTAATCTCATATAAAAAAAGCCAAGCTATCAATATATTTGGTTTATTTTATGGTAAAATTTATATAGCTTATAATTCAGGAACCATCATTTTTCTGAATAACTAATTTGGATGGAGATGCGTAGATCATTCAATTGCAAATTGTCATAGCACAAAACCGAGTTTCCTATATAGTGAAACCTAATTATAGTTCAACTAATGTTACTCCCATAAATAAGGGACCGATCAAATTGCATATACCAATCAAGGCACTGAAAAACGGCATGTACCTAAATTAATTGTAATGTATAACATATAGTGGTATATTGTCATCTTCGTATATTGTCAAATACAAACAGATTTAGTCATATCAAATGAACGATTTCATTTCGACATGAAATCCTATGAACATAACTTTATAGAATAATTTGCATCTATTAAAGAATAATTACAGATTTAGCATCCCCTGTTCTATATCTATTAATATACTGAAATCAATTGGGTTCGAATTTTAAACCAATAAGCGCTCCCCTTTATATAAAAAAGGTGATGCACATTGCTTACATTCTCTTATAATGTTGCTACATGAGTGCATGTTAACAATGGCATAAAGTAAGAATTTGGCATTGCATGTGTATGAATGTTCTGTCCAAAACTGAACATACATATAGGGAATGCTATTATAATATACTGAACCTAATGATCAGTCCAAGCACTTCACAATAGGTTCGGAGTAGATCGCCAAATAGTAAGGTAGCAGGTTCAGTACTAAGCTAGCTCTATACACCTCTAAATATAGTTACCTCATGATTAGTGCTTACCTGAAAGGAGAGAGGTTCCCCAGAAGCACGTAATAAGTAAGGAAAATTTGCTCTGCAGTCAACTTGGAAATAGAGTCGTTGCATATTCTTGCATGTTTACTGGAACTCTCTGAAATAAATTAACCCTACATGTAGTAAATAAAATATAAGTTGCTTAATAATTTCAATAATTAAATTATGAATAGTAAATTGACATGGCAGCTAAGATGTACACACTAAGAAATTGCGTGTTAGTAAAAAAAGTATTGCACTACTCTAAACATCATCTCTTTTCCAATAATTTTGCCTCTGTAGAAAAAAACATGCATTATATAAGCAAAATTAAATCTTCACCTTACTCCGGAGAGGGTTTCAGTTACTTACATTTTCTTGATATCACGGAACCTTCTGTTTTACTGTCACCATTGACTGGGAGAAATCAGTTTCTGCGTGCTACGTGCAGTCCAATCTAATAACTTCCCTAATGCTTGCGATCAAATGCTAGCTACAACAGAATCAAGCATGGACTCTCCACTCCTGCACTGTTTGAGATGTTGCAGCATGCATGCTTATTTACATACTTGATATCAAAATATCAAATACATGCAGTACCACTTGCCCTCCTCCTTCCTGGACCACTGCATTGAAATCAGCTACAATCATGCCACTATGTTATTTAATGTGAACAAATTCAGCAATGCTGTCTGATCAACCGTCTACCTTGCCACTGCTAGTTTTTGCCTTTTCTCTCAGTTGCCTTTCTGCTAGACTTCGTCACCACTGGGTGCTGGCCGTGCATGAATGAAGTTAATGTCTATCTCATTACATGGCTTCTCCTTCCTTCTGTCTAGGAGGAAACACTAAGACATCCCTACATCTCCTAATCTGGTTCACCATGCATGACTCCATGAGGTGTATTGATATTGAGGGAAGAGTCTCTGTATATAATACTTGCCATGTGGGCGACATCCGTACATTAGTTTACCAGCTAAGAGTTTAAGCATATAGTTGAATAACCTCACACCCGGCTAAGAAATTGATCCAAACACCATAATAAACTGGGGAAATATATAGTGCATGCCCACCATAATTACAACTCCTGAACTCATTAGTTTTGCATCCTTGAATGGCATATGGTGATCTGGGCGATCTATTCTATAAAATTGCCAAAATTCGATGAGAAATAACAAAAGATAGCGAATAAAAACTCTGTGAGATTGCATGAGGGCGCAAGGAGACCGGGAATAATTGTTTACATGCGTATGTACATCAACTCATGGTGACAATTAGTACAACAGGAATTTTGCGGTGGCAGGAAGTTCTAAGCGAGGTACCTCAGACTTTGCAATTCCCAAGACTGCGGGTACCTCAGATTACACACGCATGGTGTCCAGCCAAAGCAGCGGCGTGAGCCTCAGTAGATCGAATTGTGATGGAGGGAGGCATCGAGAGGGCCATAGGGGTGACGTATTTAGATTGAATGTCGAGATTGAGCGGAGGTGGAAGACGTGGAGGAGAAGATATATGGGATCGAAGGGGCTTGGAGGAGATCAGGAGAGGCATACGTGATATCATTTGTTTTTTTCTGTCAAAGAGATAGATATGGCTTTTTTTTTGAAAGGTAGAGATTGCTTTGGTTAGGAGAGGAAGAAGCAAATCTTTTTTTACATACAGATGGTTTCCTTTAGCTTAGTCATGATAAGATGGGCGTTATGATCATGGCTTTGTTTTTTCTTAGAAATATGATCCTGCCTTTTTTTTTAGGATCTGATGGTGGCTTTGGTTGTTTTTTTGAGAGGTTGATCGTGGCTTTGGTGGAGTCTACTTTTAAAACCGATTAATGATTGCGGGCCGTGGAGGAATATTTTTTTTACAATTGAGCAGAATTTTAGCCGAGAATAATATGGATAGATCTACACTGTATTAACCTGGTCCCACCAGATTGACGGCTCATAAATTCTAATTAACGTGGTAATTTCTTGGGAGTCTGTAATTAGTATAGGTATAAATTTTTGGGACTAACCTACTAACCGAAGGCCCAGCCCGAATTGCTGTTTTTTCCCTATTTCAGTGTTTCGAGGAAAAGGAATATCAAACGGAGTCCAAACGGAATGAAACCTTCGGGAGCGTGATTTTTGGAACAAACGTGATCCAGAGGACTTGGAGTGGAAGTCAAGAAACAAATGAGGCGGCCACGAGGGTGGAGGGCGCCCACCCCCCTACTGGGTGCGCCCCCCTGTCTCATGGGCCCCTCGAGCATCCACCGATCTACTTCTTCCTCCTATATATATATATATCCACGTACCCTGAAAACATCAGAAGCGACCACGAAAACCTAATTCCACTGTTGTAACCTTCTGTATCCGCGAGATCCCATCTTGGAGCCTTTGCCGGAGCTCCGCCGGATGGGGAATCGATCACGGAGGGCCTCTACATCATCTCCAAGGCCTCTCCCGTGAGGTGTGAGTAGTTTACCAGAGACCTTTGGGTCCATAGTTATTAGCTAGATGGCTTCTTCTCTCTCTTTCAATCTCAATACAAAGTTCTCCTCGATCTTCTTGGAGATCTATTCGATGTAACTCTTTTTGCGGTGTGTTTTTCCATATCAGATGAATTGTGGGTTTATGATCAAGTTTATCTATGAGAAATATTTGAATCTCCTCTGAATTCTTTTATGTGTGATAAGTTATCTTTGCAAGTCTCTTCGAATTATCAGTTTGGTTTGGCCTACTAGCTTGATCTTTCTTGCAATGGGAGAAGTGCTTAGCTTTAGATTCAATCTTGCGGTGTCCTTTTCCAGTGACAGCAGGGGCCGCAAGGCACGTATTGTGTTTTTTCCATCGAGGATAAAAAGATGGGGTTTATATCATATTGCATGAGTTTATCCCTCTACATCATGTCATCTTTCTTAATGCGTTACTCTGTTCTTTATGAACTTAATACTCTAGATGCATGCTGGATAGCGGTCGATGTGTGGAGTAATAGTAGTAGATGCAGGCAGGAGTCGGTCTACTTGTCACGGAGCTGATGCCTATATACATGATCATGCCTAGATAATCTCATAATTATTCGCTTTTCTATCAATTGCTCGACAGTAATTTTTTCACCCACCGTAATACGTATGCTATCTTGAGAGAAGCCACTATTGAAATCTATGGCCCTTGGGTCTATCTCCTATCATATAAAGCTTTCAATTTACTTTTATTTGCATCTTTACTTTTCCAATCTATATCATAAAAACCAAAATTATATTTATCTTATCATATTATCTCTATCAGATCTCAATTTCGCAAGTGGCCGTGAAGGGATTGACAACCCCTTTATTGCGTTGGTTGCGAGTTCTTGTTTGTTTGTGTAGGTGCGTGCGACTTCTGAGGAGCCTCCTACTGGATTGATACCTTGGTTCTCAAAACTGAGGGAAATACTTATGCTACCATTGTTGCATCACCCTTTCCTCTTCAAGGAAAACCAACGCAAGCTCAAGACGTAGCAAGAAGGATTTCTGGCGCCGTTGCCGGGGAGGTCTTTGCTCAAGTCAAGACATACCAAGTACCCATCACAAACTCATCTCCCTCGCATTACATTATTTGTCATTTTCCTCTCGTTTTCCTCTGCCCCCCACTTCACCCTTGTCGTTATATTCGCCCTCTCTTTCCCAATCTCCTCTCTCTTTTCTGTTTGCCTTCTTCTTCCTCCTCGCTTTTGTTTGCCGTTATGTCTGAAATTGGGGAGATTATTGTTGATATGGACAATAATGATAACATGGAAAATTCTGACGCTCTTGCTCTAGAACCCCCTATCTTGCATACTAAAAAGTTCTGAATCGGTAGTGGTAATATAATAGGAAAAGGAGTTATTCAAGATTTCTTTACTTGTGTCGGTGCTTTACCTTCTATGGGTAGTTCTATCTTGCATAGAACTAGTAGTCTTGCCGATGCTATCGCCATGCTTGTAGTTGAGCTTGAAAGACAATTTATGCACATGCATCCTTGCATACAAAGAATTTTCCTAGAATTTTCTAATATTGAGCATTCTTCTGTTAAGCGCGCAGCTACTATCTTTTTGGCACATGATTTTATATTTATAATAAAAGAAGCCAAAGAAATTTTTGTGCACTACAGGATGGACGTCGGTCGTCCTCCCATAGAGGCGATCCTCTTCGATCAAGAGGAAATTATGCGTTTCCAATCTTTGGACTATATTGCTTTAATGAAAACCTTAGAAAAAAAGGTTCCTACCACTGTTCTAGTTGATAAAATTTCTGAACTCGATAATTATTTTGCTATTAGAAATAATGAGCTAGGATACTCTCTTGAGTATAAACTCAAGAGGTTCTTCCAAAAGAATATTTATAACGATGAATTGGTTGTGCATTATGAAGGGCCCAAGGAGGAATCCATACCTCCTGAGATTGATCTTGGGGACTTCTGTCCCATTAAATTTAGACCCTTTGATTACTTTTGTTTGCCTCAAAGAAAACTTGTTGCTGAACGTAAAGAATATGAGATGAGTTTTCATGATCTATCTTATTATTATGGCACTATTTAGATCTATCCTCGCTTTTATGCCTAGCTAGGGGCGTTAAACTATAGCGCTAGTTGGGAGGAAACCCAATTTTATTTTGTGTTTTTTGTTTTAGCTTCTGTTTAGTAATAAATATTTCATCTAGCCTCTGTTTAGATGTGGTTTTATGCTTTAATTACTGTTTGTGCCAAGTAGAACCTTTGGGAAGACTTGGGTGAAGTTTATATGATCTTGCTGTAAAAAACAGAAACTTTAGCACTCACGAGATTTGCTGTCATATTTTAATGGAAGGTGCTTTTTAGTTGATTCTTTTTGCAGATTATTCATAGATAAATTCCTCACGTCTACCAATTTAGTTTAGATTTTTTGGAGTTCCAGAAGTATTCGAAAGTTACAGATTGCTACAGACTGTTCTGTTTTTGACAGATTCTGTTTTTCGTGTGTTTTTGCTTATTTTGATGCATCTATGGCTAGTATTAAGTGGTATGAACCATAGAGAAGTTGGAATATAGTAGATTTAACACCAATATAAATAAATAATGAGTTCATTACAGTACCTTATATGGTGGTTTTTATTTCTTGCACTAACGGAGCTTACGAGATTTCTTGCTGAGTTTTGTGTTGTCAAGTTTTCATGTTTTGGGTAAAAGATTTGCTGGACTATGGAATAAGGAGTGGCAAGAGCCTAAGATTGGGGATTCCCATGGCACCCCAAGATATTCAAGGATAACCAAGAGCCTAAGCTTGGGGATGCCCCGGAAGACATCCCCTCTTTTGTCTTCATCTATCGGTAACTTTAGTTGGAGCTATATTTTCATTCGCCACATGATATGTGTTTTGCTTGGAGCGTCTTGTATGATATTATTCTTTGCTTTTTAGATTACCACAATCATACTTGCTGTAAACACCTTTTGGGAGAAGCCCACTTAATTAGAATTTATTAGAACACTCTATGTGCTTTACTTATATCTTTTGAGCTAGATAGTTTTTGCTCTTGTACTTCACTTAAATCTTTTAGAGAACGACGGTGGCTTAATTTTGAAGAAATTGTTGATCTCTCATTCTTCACTTATATCATTTTGAGTTAGAACAGCATGGTATTTGCTATGGTTATAAAAATTGGTCCTAGAATGATGGGCATCCAAGTTGGGTATAATAAAAACTATCATAAAAAGTGAATTGGATGCTATGATCAATTTGATGCTTGATAATTGTTTTGAGATATGAGGATAGTGATATTAGTGTCTTGCTAAGTAGAGTAATTATGAAGTTAAGGAATACTTGTGTTGAAGTTTGTGATTTTCATAGCATGCACGTATTGTGAACCGCTTTGTAATGAAGTCGGAGCATAATTTATTTATTGATTGTCTTCCTTATGAGTGGCGGTCGGGGACGAGCGATGGTCTTTTCCTAACAATCTATCCCCCTAGGAGCATGCGCGTAGTGCTTTGTTTTCAATGACTTGTAGATTTTTGCAATAAGTATATGAGTTCTTTATGACTAATGTTGAGTCCATGGATTATACGCACTCTCACCCTTCCACCATTGCTAGCCTCTCTTGTGCCGCGCAACTTTCGCCGGTACCATACACCCACCATATACCTCCCTCAAAACAGCCACCATACCTACCTATTATGGCATTTCCATAGCCATTCCGAGATATATTGCCATGCAACTTTCCACCGTTCCGTTTATTATGACACGCATCATCATTGTCATATTGCTCTTTGCATGATCATGTAGTTGACATCGTATTTGTGGCAAATCCACCTTCATAATTTCATACATGTCACTCTTGATTTATTGCATATCCCGATACACCACCGGAGGCATTCATATAGAGTCATACATTGTTCTAAGTATCGAGTTGTAATCTTGAGTTGTAAATCAATAAAAGTGTGATGATCTTCATTATTAGAGCCTTGTCCCAAGTGAGGAAAGGATGATGAAGACTATGATTCCCCCACAAGTCGGGATGAGACTTCGGACTTAAAAAAAGAGAAAGAGAAAAAAAAGATAAAAAAATGAGAGCAAAGAGAGAAGGGACAATGCTACTATCCTTTTTACCACACTTGTGCTTCAAAGTAGCACCATGATCTTCATGATGGAGAGTCTCCTATGTTGTCACTTTCATATACTAGTGGGAATCTTTACATTGTAGAACTTGGCTTGTATATTCCAATGATGGGCTTCCTCAAAGTGCCTTAGGTCTTCGTGAGCAAGCAAGTTGGATGCACACCCACTTAGTTTCTTTTGTTGAGCTTTCATACATTTATAGCTCTAGTGCATCCGTTGCATGGCAATCCCTACTCACTCACATTGATATCTATTAATGGGCATCTCCATAGCCCGTTGATATGGCTAGTTGATGTGAGACTATCTTCTCCTTTTTGTCTTATCCACAACCACCATTCTATTCCGCATATAGTGCTATGTCCATGGCTCACGTCATGTATTGCGTGAAAGTTGAAAAAGTTTAAGATTACTAAAGTATGAAACAATTGCTTGGCTTGTCATCGGGGTTGTGCATGATTAAATACTTTGTGTGATGAAGATAGAGCATAGCCAGACTATATGATTTTGTGGGGATAACTTTCTTTAGCCATGTTATTTTGAGAAGACATGATTGCTTTGTTAGTATGCTTGAAGTATCATTGTTTTTATGTCAATATAAACTTTTATTTTGAATCATTTGGATCTGAACATTCATGCCACAATAAAGAAAATTATATTGAGAATTATGCTAGGTAACATTCCACATCAAAAATTCTGTTTTAATCATTTACCTACTCGAGGATGAGCAGGAATTAAGCTTGGGGATGCTTGATACGTCTCCAACGTATCTATAATATTTTATTGTTCCATGCTATTATATTACCCGTTTTGGATGTTTACGGGCTTTACTTTACACTTTTATATCATTTTTGGGACTAACCTACTAACCGGAGGCCCAGCCCGAATTGCTGTTTTTTGCCTATTTCAGTGTTTCGAAGAAAAGGAATATCAAATGGAGTCCAAACGGAATGAAACCTTCGGGAGTGTGATTTTTGGAACAAACGTGATCCACAGGACTTGGAGTGGAAGTCAAGAAACAAATGAGGCGGCCACGAGGGTGGAGGGCACCCCCGCCCCTACTGGGCGCACCCCCTGTCTCATGGGCCCCTCGAGCGTCCACCGACCTACTTCTTCCTCCTATATATATCCACGTACCCCGAAAACATCAGAAGCAACCACGAAAACCTAATTCCACCGCTGTAACCTTCTATATCGGCGAGATCCTTCGCCGGCGCTCCGCCGGGTGGGGAATCATTCACGGAGGGTGTCGGTGTCAAAACCGGCGGATCTCGGGTAGGGGCTCTCGAACTGTGCGTCTAGGCAGATGGTAACAAGAGACAAGGGACACGATGTTTTTACCCAGGTTCGGGCCCTCTCGATGGAGGTAAAACCCTACTCCTGCTTGATTAATATTGATGATATGGGTAGTACAAGAGTAGATCTACCACGAGATCAGAGAGGCTAAACCCTAGAAGCTAGCCTATGGTATGATTGTTGTTCGTCCTACGGACTAAAACCCTCCGGTTTATATAGGCACCGGATAGGGTTAGGGTTACACAGAGTCGGTTACAATGGTAGGAGATCTAAATATCCGTATCACCAAGCTTGCCTTCCACGCCAAGGAAAGTCCCATCCGGACACGGGACGAAGTCTTCAATCTTGTATCTTCATAGTCCAGGAGTCCGGCCAACGGTGATAGTTCAGCTATCCGGACACCCCCTAATCCGGGACTCCCTCAGTAGCCCCCGAACCAGGCTTCAATGACGATGAGTCCGGCGCATAGATTGTCTTCGGCATTGCGAGGCGGGTTCTTCTCCAAATTCCATATACTTGTCGAATAGTGTCCGGCTTCTGATAAATGTTGCGCTCCTTGGCTTCTACGCCCAATAATGGCCATCTTCCACGTGTCGAATGAATGTGAAAAGTCAGGGTATCTTTATATTTACCCCCTTGCTGTGCAAATGAGTCGTCTATAAAAGAGACGAGGATCCAGATCCTGATCGCACCATCCTCCCTTCACGAGCCTTCATCAGAGCGCCTTCGACAAAAAATCCATTCCACCATGGACAGTCGACGCGGCTCCTCCTCTCGCACTCCCAGCCCTCAGCCCGGAGATTGGGGGAGATGCTCAGTCCCGCACAGCGAATTGGTGGCGCTCCAAACCAAGGGATTCCTTCCCCCGGCCTTCCTGGTTCCGGTGCGTTCCGGACTCGCCACTTATAAGGGCGGGAAGCAGGCGGAGAGCGTCCCCGATCCCTCTAAGGGAGAGCGGGTATGCTTCGTTTCTCATCTAATGAGAGGACTCGGATTTCCAATCCATCCGTTTCTCCGGGGGCTTCTGGAGTTCTACGGCCTCCAGCTGCACAACCTTATGCCTGCCTCCATCTTGCATATAGCGGGCTTTGTGGCCCTTTGCGAGCTGTTCCTGGGTGTTGAGGCCCATTTCGATCTGTGGAAGAGATTGTTCTGGCTTGTGCCCCGTTCTCATGAGGGGTCAATATATCAAGTGGGCGGAGCCGAGCTGTGGCGCATCGCCGGGACCGGATATCTATCCGGAACCCCCAAGAAGGCGTCCGAAGACTGGCCTTCGGAATGGTTTTATATAGAAGACATCCCGCTGCCAGATCCTGTTCGGACCAGACTCCTGGAGTTCAGCAATGCTCCTCTGAAGAAACGCCTGAGTTGGCGCCCGCGGAGCCCCCAGAGGGAAGTCGGCAGGGACGTCCTTTACCTGATGAGCCGAATAAGATTGTTGGCTCATTCCGGACTGACCATGATTGGTGTCATGGCAACATGCATTATGCGGGGAGTTCAGCCGCTCCAATATAGGGGCCACCCCATGTGGGATTTCAACGGGGAGGATGATGCCACCCGTCATGGCCGCAAAGGGCCGGGATCGGTCACCGAACTGGTCAAGACCTTGTCCGCCATGTACAAAGGGGAAGAGGAGGATTTCCTCCGCGTCAGTCCACTGAACGGGTTTTCTTCGAGTAATCCTCGAAGTTGGGTAAGCAAATATCTTTGTGGCCTGTCTGATCCATGTTCCCGTGGTTAAATATCTCATCTCATGGTTTCTACGCAGGAACTGCGCCGGGCCGTGGAGAAGATACACAGCCCGCCTCCACAATCCGAGGATCCGGAACGGTCCCTCGATCCGGCCTCCGAAGAGGACTCGGATATAAAGGTGGAGCTGATCGACGGGGTGTTCCATCAACTTAGCATCGACAATGCTTTGGTGGCTATTACGGCCGACTACCCCGGACTATTTCCGGCCTCCCAGGTAACCGTGACCGAAGTCCGGATACCATGACCTACCCGTGCTTTATTTCTGACCACCGCGTATTTGATGGTGTTTCGCAGGGGGTGCCTTCGAGGCAGGAGGCCGAGCCCGCGGCGGCTAACCAACAAGGGGCAGCGCGGCCACGCAGGCTAAAAAGAAGTGCGGTTCGGATCGAAACGCCGCCGCAACGGTAAGGCATGCCACCATATCCCCAGGATTGATTCCTGGGAGGCGTACTAACACCATTGCTCTTTTCAGGAAAAAGAGCGCTCGCCGGACTGTGTCCGGGGAGATTGCCAATCGAGCCTCTGCCAGCCAGGCTCCAACGCCGGGTCCAGAAGTGGAGGTAAACACGAGGCGTGCGTCGGATGCTCCTCCGACAGAGGATGCCGACAGATTGTCCGCCACCAACTCCGAGGTGGAGAGTGCCATGAATCACAGGCGCCGCCGGACAGTTCTTCGTGACGCATGTTTCTCCCATGAGGCATTGAATGCCTTCAATTCGGGAGATGCGCACCTCCGTGCAGCTCAAGATGGTCTAGCCAGAGCCACGGAACAGTATGTAAAGGACATACGGGTAAGAAATTTTGACAGTTATATATGCCGGTAGCCCCCGAGACTTAAAATAGTTAGGATAACTGATTTAAGGATCATTTGTTATTGAGGATCTTACGGAAAAGAATACCTGATTGTCCCAGGAGCTTGAAGAGTGCAAGGCCCAGCTTGAGGTCGCACTAGCCGCCACAGGGGGAGCCACAGAGACCCCCTCCGGTAATATATACTTTGAAAAATAAGTAGTTTGTGAAGTGCGGCGTGTGTATAAGTCTGTCAATAATATTGCAGATGGCGCCGGACTAGATCCGGACAAGCAACAGCTCCTGCGCCAGCTAAAGGCCGGCGAGAGCGTGCTTACAAGGGTGCGGCAGGAGAAAAACAACCTCCAAGATGCCAACACCCAACTGGGAGAGGAACCGAAGGATGTTCGTGCCCAGTTATCTGACTCCGTAAAGGAGAATCGGTGGCTTCGTCGTGGCATTTTCAGTAAGTGCTTAAACGAACTTTGAAAGAGTTCGGCGAGGAAGGCGACTAACATAAACATGTATGTAGGTTTGCTCACAGGTCGTCCTGAGGAGGAGATGCCCAGTTCGTCGGGCGATCTTCTTCCCGAACTGCGTCAGCTGCACGAACGAGTGCGGCAGGTGATGAAAGGCGTCGCCCAGGCCTTGTGGCCATCTATCTCCCTACCCAAAAGGCATTGGGGAGCTGGCAGAGTGGCTTCAAGGAGCACGGCGGCGCTTCCGGCTATGGAAGATATCGACCTGCCGTCAAGGCGCCCAGGAGGCCTGGGCCATGGTAAAGACGCGGTACACGAAGAGTGACCCAAACCACATGGCCGAGGTCGGACCTGTGGGGCCTGATGGGAAGGAGATCCATGTAAGCTTAGTGTACGGCCAAGTAGAATTGGCCGCAAAGTATTCCCAGCAGGACTATAAACTAGACAGCCTATTAGATGGTATTGAAGAGGAATACAATCAGTCGAATTGACTATGTAATTTAAAATGACATGTAAAATGCCTTCTAGCCGGATTGTAGATCGTTTGTCGTAGAGGACCTTTTCGCTTCGACCTCGGGACCCAATAGTCCAGAGTGTGTCCGAATACCCTCGCGGTTATGTAAGAACCGGGGCATGCGTGGAGACAAGGCGTAGGGGTCATTATTGTTGTATCAGACAAGTGCCCAACTAGTTATGTTATATTACATGGGTAGTAAGAAACATCTTCCAGGGAGAATAGTTCCGTTAAGGGTTCCTTTCCCTGGTAGGCATGCCCTAAAGTGCATGTCCAAACTGCTAAGAAAGCAGAAAATCATCTGGGGGTAGATGGATAAATAGTTTAAAAATCATCTTTCATTTCACCGGCCGAATATTCCCTTAAGAACGCTAGCTTTCGGCTTCACCCAGTCTGAGGTACACATCCGGCTGACCCGGCAGTAACAATCGCAGAGGTGCTCCCTTTACCGCCTATCCGAACAATCGGGAACGTAGGGGTAAGCACATGAGCCAGGCAACCCAGCTTGGCCAAAACTTAAGTCATATCGATGCATATAATGGTGATTAAAAGGTACATGCGGAAGTTTGACAAATGTGTTGGGCATAAAACCCTAAAAATAAGCTTCTGTTAAAGAAGCCCCCAGGTATAATGAGCGCGGGTGGCGCGTCAACTATGTGCGAACAGAGCGCAAGCGAGCCTCTAAGGGCTTTAAGAAGAAGAGGGAGGAAGGAGAGAAATAAAAGACAGCTTAAATATAAATTTTGGACGGAGGAAGGAGACGAACCCGGAGTCCGGGGCTATGCGTAGAATCTTCGTAGACGGGCTGCGTTCCATGGGTTTGGCTCGAGTCGGTTATCCGATGCGTTTCATAGACGGTATGCCCCGCCGGACAGGACCTGGTTGATAATGAAGGGACCTTCCCATTTGTGCTTGAGTTTGTCCTTTTTCTTTTCCGGCAGGCGTAGAACTAGTTCGCTAACGTTGTAAGCTTTGGCCCGTACTTCTCGGCTTTGATATCTTCGAGCCTGCTGTTGATAAAATGCAGAACGAGCTTTTGCCACGTCGCGCAGCTCCTCCAAGGCGTCCAGACTGTCCTGCCGATCGAGTTCGGCTTCTCTTTCTTCATGCATGCGCACGCGAGATGAGTCATGAATTATGTCGCAGGGCAAAACTGCCTCTGCGCCGTACACCATAAAAAATAGTGTTAATCTGGTAGTGCGGTTTGGCGTGGTCCGCAGCCCCCAGAGTACGGAGTCGAGCTCCTCTACCCAGTGCGTGTTAGATTCCTTAAGGGACCGCACTAGTCTGGGTTTAATGCCGCTCATGATTAGACCGTTTGCCCGCTCGACTTGACCATTAGTTTGAGGGTGATAGACTGAGGCGTATTCGAGCTTAATGCCCATGTTTTTGCACCATAATTTGACCTCATCAGCTGTGAAGTTGGTGCCCTACCCCTGATATGAAGTCTATCACCGGTCCGGATTCGGCCGTTTTAACAGGCTTGGCCTCTATCCATTTGGTGAATTTATCCACCATGACCAATAGGTATTTTTGCTTGTGGGTTCCTCCCTTAAGGGGTCCAACCATGTCAAGCCCCCAGAGCGCGAACGGCCAGGTGATGGGTATAGTTTTGAGGGCGGTGGGTGGCATGTGGCTTTGGTTAGCGAAAAGCTGGCATCCGACGCATCGTTGGACTAAATCCTGCGCATCTGCTCGGGCCGTCGGCCAATAAAATCCTGTACGGAAGGCCTTGCCTACAAGGGCCCAGGCTGCGGCGTGGTGCCCACCCAGTCCGGCATGAATTTCAGCCAGGAGGTTTCGCCCTTCCTCTTCGGAGATACACCTTTGAAGGACTCCTGTTGTGCTTTTCTTATAAAGCTCTCCCTCATGGACTTTATAGCTTTGGATCGCCGCACTATGCAGCGAGCCTCATTTTGGTCTTCAGGGAGTTCCTGCCTAGTTAGGTAGGCTAGGAATGGCTCCGTCCACGGGGCAATAACCGCCATTATTTCGTGGGCGGAGGGTGTTATCTCGTTGGCAGAGCCTCCGATTATGTCAGAGTGTTCGGTGTCAGGCAGTGCGGTTGGGTCCGAATTGTTATTTCCGGACTCCGAGTGCGCTTCGGCGGAGACTTGGGTGGTTTTGTCAGGGCAGCCAGAGTGCGCTTCGCTTTCACCGGATCTACCTTCTCCTCCGGAGGTGGATGTCTCTTTGCTTTCAACCCTTGAAACCAGTCATCCACTTCGGTCTACGCGATCTTCGCGTTTTCCTCCTCGCTCCTCTCGTACGTTAACTTCTCTGGAATCTTCAGAGAAGGACCGAATCTGTATCTCCTCCCGCCTTTGGCTGTACTGCTAGACGCCGGCAGAGCAGACGGAGCGGATGTCTTCTTTCCTTGCATATGAGGCGGAGGAGAAGGACTACGACGCGCCGGAGCAGCCGGAGCGGCGGCGGGTCTCTTCCGCCATTGCTGACGAGGCGGAGAAGGAGGAGGCTGGCTGCTCGGGCGCGCCGGCGCAGGCGGAGAAGGAGGCGGAGTGCCGCCACGCGCCGGAGAAGGAGCCGGCCGAGTGCCCTGATCGTCACTCGCCGGAGGAGGAGGCGGAGTGCCCTGACTCGCCGGAGGAGGAGGAGGAGGCGGAGGCGTCCAGTTCGGAAGGTTGATGAGATCCTTCCGCCATAGGCATGGAGTCTTCAGAGCAGAACCCAGCCGATACTCCCCTTCACCGGTAGGGTGGTCAAGCCGGAGGTCCTCAAATCCCTCCGTTATTTCATCGACCATCACCTTAGCATATCCTTCTGGAATCGGCCGGCAGTGAAAAGTTGAGTCGGGTTTAGTAGGATAAACAGAGCCAACAGCCGCCTTGACCTTCAAATTGCTCCATTGCGCCATAAGGTGGCAATTTTCAGCATCCGTGATAGCATCCACGGGATAGCTGGCAGGAGCCGTCAAGGCATGCTCTGGCTGAAGCAGCTCGGTGGAAGCCACGCTGCTTCTCCGCTGAGATGGCGGGGTAGCTTCGGGGGAAGCTTCGGCAGGTCGTTTGCTGCGATCTGCTTCTCGTTCCTCTAGCCCCATTACCCTTTCGTGCAGTGCCTGCAGTTGGCTCCGCTCCAGTTTCTTCCTCCTCTCCTGGGTTTTGTAACCCCCTGCGTCTGGAAATCCAGCCTTCCACGAAACGGAGCCTGGCATGCCTCGTGTCCGTCCAGGGTGCTCAGGATTGCCGAGGGCCATTGTGAGCTCGTCCTTCTCCCTGTCTAGAACGAACGTCCCTTGCTGCGCTGCTTCGATATATTGCTGAAGCCTCTTGACTGGTATGTCCAATTGTTCGTCCGTCCAAATGCACTTCCCTGTTATAGGGTCAAAGGATCCGCCGGCCCCAAAGAACCAAGTCCGGCAACGGTCTGGCCAGTTCATTGTCTCTGGTTCGATCCCTTTATCAAGCAGATCATTCTCAGCCTTGGCCCACTTAGGCCGGGCTACGAGGTAGCCACCTGACCCCGTGCGATGGTGAAGCTTCTTCTTCCCAGCATTTCTCTTGTTTGTCGCCGACATCTTTTTACTCTTTTCCGATGTCTTCTGGGCCACAAATGCGGTCTAGTCATCTCTGATCTTCTCATATTTGCCCTTGAATTCTGGTGTCTCATTTTTTTCGACATACCTATTGAGGTCTTTCTTCCAATTCCTGAATAGGTCTGCCATCTTCTTCAGAGCAAAAGACTTGATTAATGGCTCTATAACTGGCTTCTCCGGATCTTCCTCCGGCGGTAGGGTGAAATTTGACTTCAGCTCAGTCCAAATATCATTTTTCTGCATATCATTGACATAAGACACCTCAGGGTCTTCGTTCTTAGGCTTATACCATTGGTGGATGCTGATCGGGATCTTGTCCCTAACCAGAACCCCGCACTGAGCAACAAATGCCTTCAACAAGGCGTGTAGAGGGACGGGCTTATAAACCGGTGTGAGCGCCCTTCGGTTGGTGAGGTTTTCAAATTCATAGTTTTCAAATGAACTCTGAAAAAGTTGGCATAGCATGTGCAAGTACAAAACGGACAATGGTATCATACTCGTCTGTTACAAAGTTGGCATGGTATCATCATAATAGTTGCGGGAGAAAGTCTTCACTTTTTCTTCGCTTGTGTCGTTTGCTTATTGCGCCGTAACCATGGATAATCTTCATCGTTTATCAGGATGCTTGGGTCAGCCTTGACTTTGAAGGGGGGAATTTCATGAAACTTTTCATACTCTTCAGACATGTCTGTCTTGCCCTCCACTCCCAGGATGTCCCTTTTTCCTGAAAGAACTATGTGGCGCTTTGGCTCATTGTATGATGTATTCGCTTCCTTATCTTTTCTTTTCCTCGGTCTGGTAGACATGTCCTTCACATAGATAACCTGTGCCACATCATAAGCTAGGACGAACGGTTCGTCAGTGTACCCAAGATTTTTCAGATCCACTGTTGTCATTCCGTACTGTGGGTCTACCTGTACCCCGCCTCCTGACAGATTGACCCACTTGCACTTAAACAAAGGGACCCTAAAATCTACTCCGTAGTCAAGTTCCCATATGTCTACTATGTAACCATAATATGTGTCATTTCCCTTGTCGGTTGCTGCATCAAAGCGGACACCGCTGTTTTGGTTGGTGCTCTTTTCATCTTGGTCAATCGTGTAAAATGTATTCCCATTTGTCTCGTATCCTTTCCAAATCATTACAGTCGAAGATGGTCCCCTGGACAACAAGTACAGCTCATCACAAACAGTGATGTCACCTCTGAGACGTGTTTCCAACCAACTGCTGAAAGTCCTGATGTGTTCACATGTAATCCAGTCGTCGCACTGCTCCGGGTGTTTGGAGCGCAGACTGTTCTTGTGTTCATCGACATACGGGGTCACCAAGGTAGAGTTCTGTAGAACTGTGTAGTGTGCTTGAGACCAAGAATATCCGTCCCTGCATATTGAGTCCCTTCCAAGCGTGCCTTTTCCAGTCAGTCTCCCCTCATACCGCGATTTAGGGAGACCTATCTTCTTAAGGCCAGTAATGAAGTCAACACAAAACCCGATGACATCCTCTGTTTGATGGCCCATGGAGATGCTTCCTTCTGGCCTAGCGCGGTTACGAACATATTTCTTTAGGACTCCCATGAACCTCTCAAAGGGGTACATATTGTGTAGAAATACGGGCCCCAGAATGACAATCTCGTCGACTAGATGAACTAGGACGTGCGTCATGATATTGAAGAAGGATGGTGGGAACACCAGCTCGAAACTGACAAGACATTGCGCCACATCACTCCTTAGCGTTGGTATGATTTCTGGATCGATCACCTTCTGAGATATTGCATTGAGGAATGCACATAGCTTCACAATGGCTAATCGGACGTTTTCTGGTAGAAGCCCCCTCAATGCAACCGGAAGCAGTTGCGTCATAATCACGTGGCAGTCATGAGACTTTAGGTTCTGGAACTTTTTCTCTGGCATATTTATTATTCCCTTTATATTCGACGAGAAGCCTATCGGGACCTTCATACTGAGCAGGCATTGAAAGAATATTTCTTTCTCTTCTTTCGTAAGAGCGTAGCTGGCAGGACCTTCATACTGCTTCGGAGGCATGCCCTCTTTTTCGTGCAAGCGTTGCAGGTCCTCTCGTGCCTCAGGTGTATCTTTTGTCTTCCCATACACGCCCAAGAAGCCTAGCAGGTTCACGCAAAGGTTCTTTGTCACGTGCATCACGTCGATCGAAGAGCGGACCTCTAGGTCTTTCCAGTAGGGTAGGTCCCAAAATATAGATTTCTTCTTCCACATGGGTGCGTGATTCTCAGCGTCATTCAGAACAGCTAGTCCGCCGGGACCCTTTCCAAAGATTACGTGTAAATCATTGACCATAGCAAGTACGTGATCACCGGTACGCATGGCGGGCTTCTTCCGGTGATCTGCCTCGCCTTTGAAATGCTTGCCTTTCTTTCGACATTGATGGTTGGTCGGAAGAAATCGACGATGGCCCAGGTACACATTCTTCCTGCAGCTTCCCAGGTATATACTATCGGTGTCAAGTAAACAGTGCGTGCATGCGTGGTATCCCTTGTTTGTCTGTCCTGAAAGGTTACTGAGAGCGGGCCAATCGTTGATGGTCACGAACAGCAACGCCTTTAGGTCAAATTCCTCCTTTTTGTGCTCATCCCACGTACGCACACCGTTTCCATTCCACAGCTGTAAAAGTTCTTCAACTAATGGCCTTAGGTACACATCAATGTCGTTGCCGGGTTGCTTAGGGCCTTGGATGAGAACTGGCATCATAGTGAACTTCCGCTTCATGCACATCCAAGGAGGAAGGTTATACATACATAGAGTCACGGGCCAGGTGCTGTGATTGCTGCTCTGCTCCCTGAAAGGATTAATGCCATCCGCGCTTAAAGCAAACCATACGTTCCTTGGGTCCTTTGCAAACTCATCCCAGTACTTTCTCTCAATTTTTCTCCACTGCGACCCGTCAGCGGATGCTCTCAACTTCCCGTCTTTCTTACGATCCTCAGTATGCCATCGCATCAACTTGGCATGCTCTTCGTTTCTGAACAGACGTTTCAACCGTGGTATTATAGGAGCATACCACATCACCTTCGCAGGAACCCTCTTCCTGGAAGGCTCGCCGTCAACATCACCAGGGTCATCTCGTCTGATCTTATACCGCAATGCACCGCATACCGGGCATGCTTCAGATCCTTGTAGGCACCGCGGTAGAGGATGCAGTCATTAGGTCATGCATGTATCTTCTCCACCTCCAATCCTAGAGGGCATATGACCTTCTTTGCTGCGTATGTACTGTCGGGCAATTCGTTATCCTTTGGAAGCTTCTTCTTCATTATTTTCTGTACCTTCTCAAATCCTTTATCAGGCACAGGATTCTCTGCCTTCCACTGCAGCACTTCGAGTACGGTACCGAGCTTTGTGTTGCCATCTTCGCAATTGGGGTACAACCCCTTTTTGTGATCCTCTAACATGCGATCGAACTTCAGCTTCTCCTTTTGACTTTCGCATTGTGTCCTTGCATCGACAATGACCCGGCGGAGATCATCATCATCGGGCACATCGTCTGGTTCCTCTTGATCTTCAGCAGCTTCGCCCGTTGCAGCACCATCGTGCACATCGTCTGGTGCATCTTGATGTTCAGTAGCATCACCGTATTCAGGGGGCACATAGTTGTCATCGTACTCTTCTTCCTCGCCGTCTTCCATCATAACCCCTATTTCTCCGTGCCTCGTCCAAACATTATAGTGTGGCATGAAACCCTTGTAAAGCAGGTGGGTGTGAAGGATTTTCCGGTCAGAGTAAGACTTCGTATTCCCACATGTAGGGCATGGACAACACATAAAACCATTCTGCTTGTTTGCCTCAGCCACTTCGAGAAAATCATGCACGCCCTTAATGTACTCGGAGGTGTGTCTGTCACCGTACATCCATTGCCAGTTCATCTGCGTGCATTATATATAATTAAGTGTGTCAAAAATCATTACAGAACATCATGAATAGATAATTAAGTGACCAAATTAATAGAAGTTCATCATCACATAAAAACCAAAGTACATACATAGTTCTCATCTAACAACATAAAGCTCTGCAGAGCATCTAAATTAATTAAACCATACATTGAAACTATGTAAAACATTTCAATGCGAAAACAAATGCGATCATAATCGCAACCAAGGTAACAACTGATCCAACGGCATAGTGATATCAAGCCTCGGTATGAATGGCATATTTTCTAATCTCTCTCATCTTCAAGCGCATTGCATCCATCTTGATCTTGTGATCATCGACGACATCCGCAACATGCAACTCCAATATCATCTTCTCCTCCTCAAGTTTTTTTATTTTTTCCTTCAAGAAATTGTTTTCTTCTTCAACTAAATTTAATCTCTCGACAATAGGGTCGGTTGGAATTTCCGGTTCAACAACCTCCTAGATAAATAAAATCTATGTCACGTTGGTCGGCATAATTTTCATAAACAATAAATAACCAATAGTTATGAAAAGATAATATATACCACATCTGAATCATAGACAGGACGAGGGCCGACGGGGGCGGATACCAAAACCATCGCACTATATAAGATGCAATAATAAAAGTAAGAAAATAATACAAGTCAGAATATTTTTCCTTTCAGAAAGAAGATAAGAACAAGAGGCTCACCACGGTGGTGCTGGCGATGAGATCGGCGCGGGTGATCGACGGCGGTGAAGACAGGGACGGGGCGTGATGGACCGCTAAACCTATACAAATATTGAGGAAAATGGAGGTTGGAGGTCGAGCTTGGAGAGGAGAAAGCTTAAGTAGTGTGGCTCGGGCATTTCATCGAACACCTCATGTGCTATGGAGGTGACCTAGAGCACCACAAAGCCCCCCCTCGTCGGCAAGAGAAAAACAGAGCACTGGAGTGCTCTGCTCGCGAGCGAGGGGGTATATATAGGCAGCACTATTGGTCCCGGTTCGTGGCATGAACCGGGACTAAAGGGTAGCCATTGGTCCCGGTTCATGCCACCAACCAGGACCAATAGTGGTGGGCCAGGAGCCAGGCCCATTGGTCCCGGTTCGTCCCACCAACCGGGACCAAAAGGTCCGGACGAACCGGGACCAATGGCCCACGTGGCCCGGCCGGCCCCCTGGGCTCACGAACCGGGGCAAATAGCTCCATTGGTCCCGGTTCTGGATTGAACCGGGACTAATGGGCTGAACTGGCCTGGGCCATTGCCCCCTTTTCTACTAGTGATGAACTCGCAAACGTAGTATCCACAGAAATCATTTCCGGGTTCCTGCCACAAGCACTTTACAAGAAATAGAGGTCAATCAAATTGATAAGCAAGCATGCTAAATGGTATTGATAAAACTAGCTAGAATAAATGGGAGATGCGCCGAACAAGGTAGTAGTACTTACTTTTGGGTGTTTAAATCGCAGCTCGGTCGGCAGTCCCGGAGAAATTGCGGTGAACTCTTTCCAAATCTTGCCAGACAAAGAAAATAATTACTTGATATTAGGAAATGAATAAATTTGCCCATATGGTGCGATAATGATCGATTGAACTTACTTCTGGAGCATTTCATGAAGGAAATACGCCCTAGAGGCAATAATAAAGTTATTATTTATTTCCTTATATCATGATAAATGTTTATTATTCATGCTAGAATTGTATTAACCGAAAACATAATACATGTGTGAATACATAAACAAACAGAATGTCACTAGTATGCCTCTACTTGACTAGCTCGTTGATCGAAGATGGTTATGTTTTCTAACCATAGACATGAGTTGTCATTTGATTAACGGGATCACATCATTAGGAGAATGATGTGATTGACTTGACCCATTCCGTTAGCTTAGCACTTGATCGTTTAGTATGTTGCTATTGCTTTCTTCATGACTTATACAAAGTTCCTGCAACTATGAGATTATGCAACTCCCGTTTACCGGAGGAACACTTTGTGTGCTACCAAACGTCACAACGTAACTGGGTGATTATAAAGGTACTCTACAGGTGTCTCCAAAAGTATATGTTGAGTTGGCATAATTCGAGATTAGGTTTTGTCACTCCGATTGTCGGAGAGGTATCTCTAGGCCTTCTCGGTAATACACATCATATAAGCCTTGCAAGCATTGCAACTAATAAGTTAGTTGCGAGATGATGTATTACGGAACGAGTAAAGAGACTTGCCGGTAACGAGATTGAACTAGGTATTGGATACCGACGATCGAATCTCGGGCAAGTAACATACCGATGACAAAGGGAACAACGTATGTTGTTATGCGGTTTGACCGATAAAGATCTTCGTAGAATATGTAGGAACCAATATGGGCATCCAGGTTCCGCTATTGGTTATTGACCAAGAATAGTTCTCGGTCATGTCTACATAGTTCTCGAACCCGTGGGGTCCGCACGCTTAAGGTTTCAATGACAGTTATATTATGAGTTTACATGTTTTGATGTACCGAAGGAGTTCGGAGTCCCGGATGAGATCGGGGACATGACGAGGAGTCTCGAAATGGTCGAGACGTAAAGATTCATATATTGGATGATATGTTTAGGCCAAGGGGTCAAGCCCATGAGCCTTTAGGTCGGTGCAAAAAGAGTTTTGCGGAGGCCAGGGGGCCAAACACCGGAAACCCTGGCGTCTGGCCCTGGGCCAGACGCCAAGGCCCATGGCGTCTGGGCCAGACGCCAAGGATTGTGGCGTTTGGTCCTGGAGTCTGAGTGGGACTCTTGCCTTTCAGGCAAAACCGACTTCGAGGAGGCTTTTGCTCCAAGTTTCGACCCCGGGGCTCAACATATAAATAGAGGGGCAGGGCTAGCACCAAAGAGACAACAATTGATCCCTTGGATCTCTTAGCCGTGTGCGGTGCCCCCCTCCACCATATTCCACCTCGGTCATATCGTCGCGGAGTTCAGGCAAAGCCCTGCGCCGGTAGAGAATCATCATCGTCACCACGCCGTCGTGCTGACGGAACTCATCCCCGACACTTTACTGGATCGGAGTCCGGGGATCGTCATCGAGCTGAACGTGTGCTGAACACGGAGGTGCCGTACGTTCGGTACTTGGATCGGTCAGATCGTGAAGACGTACGACTACATCAATCGCGTTGTTATAACGCTTCCGCTTACGGTCTACGAGGGTACGTGGACAACACTCTCCCCTCTCGTTGCTATGCCATCACCATGATCTTGCGTAGGAAAATTTTTGAAATTACTACGAAACCTTTCAGTGGCATCCGAGCCTAGGTTTTATGGTTTGATGTTATATGCACGAGTAGAACACAAGTGAGTTGTGGGCGATATAAGTCATACTACCTACCAGCATGTCATACTTTGGTTCGGCGGTATTGTTGGACGAGACGACCCGGACCAACATTACGCGTACGCTTACGCGAGACCGGTTCCCCCGACGTGCTTTGCACAGAGGTGGCTTGCGGGAGACGTCTCTCCAACTTTAGTTGAACCGAGTGTGGCTACGCCCGGTCCTTGCGAAGGTTAAAACGGAGTCAAATTGACAGACTGTCATTGTGGTTTTGATGCGTAGGTGAGATTAGTTCTTACTTAAGCCCGTAGCAGCCACGTAAAACTTGCAACAACAAAGTAGAGGACGTCTAACTTGTTTTTGCAGGGCATGTTGTGATGTGATATGGTCAAGGCATGATGCTAAAATTATTGTATGAGATGATCATGTTTTGTAACTGAGTTATCGGCAACTGGCAGGAGCCATATGGTTGTCGTTTTATTGTATGCAATGCAATCGCGATGTAATTCTTTACTTTATCACTAAGCGGTAGCGATAGTCGTAGAAGCAATAGATGGAGTAACGACAACGATGCTACGATGAAGATCAAGGTGTCGCGCCGGTGACGATGGTGATCACGACGGTGCTTCGGAGATGGAGATCACAAGCACAAGATGATGATGGCCATATCATATCACTTATATTGATTGCATGTGATGTTTATCCTTTATGCATCTTATTTTGCTTTGATTGACGGTAGCATTATAAGATGATCTCTCACTAGAATTATCAAGAAGTGTTCTCCCTGAGTATGCACCGTTGCTAAAAGTTCGTAGTGCCCAGACACCACGTGATGATCGGGTGTGATAAGCTCTACGTCCATCTACAACGGGTGCAAGCCAGTTTTGCACACGCAGAATACTCGGGTTAAAACTTGACGAGCCTAGCATATGCAGATATGGCCTCGGAACACGGAGACCGAAAGGTCGAGCGTGAATCATATGGTAGATATGATCAACATAGTGATGTTCACCATTGAAAACTACTCCATCTCACGTGATGATCGTTTATGGTTTAGTTGATTTGGATCACGTAATCACTTAGATGACTAGAGAGATGTCTGTCTGAGTGGGAGTTGTTAATATGATTAATTGAACTTAAATTTATCATGAACTTAGTACCTGATAGTATTTTGCTTGTCTATGTTTACTGTAGATAGATGGCTCGTGCTGTTGTTCCGTTGAATTTTAATGCGTTCCTTGAGAAAGCAAAGTTGAAAGATGATGGTAGCAATTACACGGACTGGGTTCGTAACTTGAGGATTATCCTCATTGCTGCACAGAAGAATTACGTCCTGGAAGCACCGCTGGGTGCCAGGCCTGCTGCTGATGCAACTGACGACGTTAAGAACGTCTGGCAGAGCAAAGCTGATGACTACTCTATAGTTCAGTGTGCCATGCTTTACGGCTTAGAACCGGGTCTTCAACGACGTTTTGAACGTCATGGAGCATATGAGATGTTCCAAGAGTTGAAGTTAATATTTCAAGCAAATGCCCGGATTGAGAGATATGAAGTCTCCAATAAGTTCTATAGCTGCAAGATGGAGGAGAATAGTTCTGTCAGTGAGCACATACTCAAAATGTCTGGGTATAATAATCACTTGATTCAACTGGGAGTTAATCTTCCGGATGATAGTGTCATTGACAGAATTCTCCAATCACTGCCACCAAGCTACAAGAGCTTCGTGATGAACTATAATATGCAAGGGATGAACAAGACTATTCCCGAGCTTTTCGCGATGCTAAAAGCCGCGGAGGTAGAAATCAAGAAGGAGCATCAAGTGTTAATGGTTAACAAGACCACCAGTTTCAAGAAAAAGGGCAAAGGGAAGAAGAAGGGGAACTTCAAAAAGAACAGCAAGCAAGTTGCTGCTCAAGAGAAGAAACCCAAGTCTGGACCTAAGCCTGAAACTGAGTGCTTCTATTGCAAGCAGACTGGACACTAGAAGCGGAACTGCCCCAAGTATTTGGCGGATAAGAAGGATGGCAAGGTGAACAAAGGTATATATGATATACATGTTATTGATGTGTACCTTACTAGAGCTCGTAGTAGCACCTGGGTATTTGATACTGGTTCTGTTGCTAATATTTGCAACTCGAAACAGGGACTACGGAATAAGCGAGCACTGGCAAAGGACGAGGTGACGATGCGCGTAGGAAACGGTTCCAAAGTCAATGTGATCGCGGTCGGCACGCTACCTCTACATCTACCTTCGGGATTAGTTTTAGACCTAAATAACTGTTATTTGGTGCCAGCGTTGAGCATGAACATTATATCTGGATCTTGTTTAATGCGAGACGGTTATTCATTTAAATCAGAGAATAATGGTTGTTCTATTTATATGAGTAATATCTTTTATGGTCATGCACCCTTGAAGAGTGGTCTATTCTTGTTGAATCTCGACAGTAGAGATACACATATTCATAATGTCAAAGCCAAAAGATGCAGAGTTAATAATGATAGTGCAACTTATTTGTAGCACTGCCGTTTAGGTCATATCGGTGTAAAACGCATGAAGAAACTCCATACAGATGGACTTTTGGAATCACTTGATTATGAATCACTTGGTACTTGCGAACCGTGCCTTATGGGCAAGATGACTAAAACACCGTTCTCCGGTTGTATGGAGAGAGCAACAGATTTGTTAGAAATCATACATACAGATGTATGTGGTCCGATGAATGTTGAAGCTCGTGGTGGATATCGTTATTTTCTTACCTTCACAGATGATTTAAGCAGATACGGGTATATCTACCTGATGAAGCATAAATCTGAAACATTTAAAAAGTTCAAAGAATTTCAGAGTGAAGTTGAAAATCATCGTAACAAGAAAATAAAGTTTCTACGATCTGATCGTGGAGGAGAATATTTGAGTTATGAGTTTGGTCTACATTTGAAGCAATGCGGAATAGTTTCGCAACTCACGCCACCTGGAACACCACAGTGTAATGGTGTGTCCGAACGTCGTAATCTACTTTACTAGACATGGTGCGATCTATGATGTCTATTTCCGATTTACCGCTATCGTTTTGGGGTTATGCTTTAGAGACAGCCGCATTCACGTTAAATAGGACACCATCAAAATCCGTTGAGACGACGCCTTATGAACTGTGGTTTGGCAAGAAACCAAAGTTGTCGTTTCTGAAAGTTTGGGGTTGCGATGCTTATGTGAAAAAGCTTCAGCCTGATAAACTTGAACCCAAATCGGAAAAATGTGTCTTCATAGGATACCCAAAAGAGACAATTGGGTATACCTTCTATCACAGATCCGAAGGCAAAACACTCGTTGCTAAGAATGGATCCTTTCTAGAGAAGGAGTTTTTCTCGAAAGAAGTGAGTGGGAGGAAGGTAGAACTTGATGAGGTAACAGTACCAGCTCCCTTATTGGAAAGTAGTTCATCACAGAAATCGGTTTCTGTGGCACCTACACCAGTTAGCGAGGAAGTGAATGATAATGATCATGAAACTTCAGATCAAGTTGTTACCGCAATGCACCGCATACCGGGCATGCGTTCAGATCCTTGTAGGCACCGCGGTAGAGGATGCAGTCATTAGGGCATGCATGTATCTTCTCCACCTCCAATCCTAGAGGGCATATGACCTTCTTTGCTGCGTATGTACTGTCGGGCAATTCGTTATCCTTTGGAAGCTTCTTCTTCATTATTTTCTGTACCTTCTCAAATCCTTTATCAGGCACAGGATTCTCTGCCTTCCACTGCAGCACTTCGAGTACGGTACCGAGCTTTGTGTTGCCATCTTCGCAATTGGGGTACAACCCCTTTTTGTGATCCTCTAACATGCGATCGAACTTCAGCTTCTCCTTTTGACTTTCGCATTGTGTCCTTGCATCGACAATGACCCGGCGGAGATCATCATCATCGGGCACATCGTCTGGTTCCTCTTGATCTTCAGCAGCTTCGCCCGTTGCAGCACCATCGTGCACATCGTCTGGTGCATCTTGATGTTCAGTAGCATCACCGTATTCAGGGGGCACATATTTGTCATCGTACTCTTCTTCCTCGCCGTCTTCCATCATAACCCCTATTTCTCCGTGCCTCGTCCAAACATTATAGTGTGGCATGAAACCCTTGTAAAGCAGGTGGGTGTGAAGGATTTTCCGGTCAGAGTAAGACTTCGTATTCCCACATGTAGGGCATGGACAACACATAAAACCATTCTGCTTGTTTGCCTCAGCCACTTCGAGAAAATCATGCACGCCCTTAATGTACTCGGAGGTGTGTCTGTCACCGTACATCCATTGCCAGTTCATCTGCGTGCATTATATATAATTAAGTGTGTCAAAAATCATTACAGAACATCATGAATAGATAATTAAGTGACCAAATTAATAGAAGTTCATCATCACATAAAAACCAAAGTACATACATAGTTCTCATCTAACAACATAAAGCTCTGCAGAGCATCTAAATTAATTAAACCATACATTGAAACTATGTAAAACATTTCAATGCGAAAACAAATGCGATCATAATCGCAACCAAGGTAACAACTGATCCAACGGCATAGTGATATCAAGCCTCGGTATGAATGGCATATTTTCTAATCTCTCTCATCTTCAAGCGCATTGCATCCATCTTGATCTTGTGATCATCGACGACATCCGCAACATGCAACTCCAATATCATCTTCTCCTCCTCAAGTTTTTTTATTTTTTCCTTCAAGAAATTGTTTTCTTCTTCAACTAAATTTAATCTCTCGACAATAGGGTCGGTTGGAATTTCCGGTTCAACAACCTCCTAGATAAATAAAATCTATGTCACGTTGGTCGGCATAATTTTCATAAACAATAAATAACCAATAGTTATGAAAAGATAATATATACCACATCTGAATCATAGACAGGACGAGGGCCGACGGGGGCGGATACCAAAACCATCGCACTATATAAGATGCAATAATAAAAGTAAGAAAATAATACAAGTCAGAATATTTTTCCTTTCAGAAAGAAGATAAGAACAAGAGGCTCACCACGGTGGTGATGGCGATGAGATCGGCGCGGGTGATCGACGGCGGTGAAGACGGGGACGGGGCGTGATGGACCGCTAAACCTAGACAAATATTGAGGAAAATGGAGGTTGGAGGTCGAGCTTGGAGAGGAGAAAGCTTAAGTAGTGTGGCTCGGGCATTTCATCGAACACCTCATGTGCTATGGAGGTGACCTAGAGCACCACAAAGCCCCCCCTCGTTGGCAAGAGAAAAACAGAGCACTGGAGTGCTCTGCTCGCGAGCGAGGGGGTATATATAGGCAGCACTATTGGTCCCGGTTCGTGGCATGAACCGGGACTAAAGGGTAGCCATTGGTCCCGGTTCATGCCACCAACCAGGACCAATAGTGGTGGGCCAGGAGCCAGGCCCATTGGTCCCGGTTCGTCCCACCAACCGGGACCAAAAGGTCCGGACGAACCGGGACCAATGGCCCACGTGGCCCGGCCGGCCCCCTGGGCTCACGAACCGGGGCAAATAGCTCCATTGGTCCCGGTTCTGGATTGAACCGGGACTAATGGGCTGAACTGGCCTGGGCCATTGCCCCCTTTTCTACTAGTGATGAACTCGCAAACGTAGTATCCACAGAAATCATTTCCGGGTTCCTGCCACAAGCACTTTACGAGAAATAGATGTCAATCAAATTGATAAGCAAGCATGCTAAATGGTATTGATAAAACTAGCTAGAATAAATGGGAGATGCGCCGAACAAGGTAGTAGTACTTACTTTTGGGTGTTTAAATCGCAGCTCGGTCGGCAGTCCCGGAGAAATTGCGGTGAACTCTTTCCAAATCTTGCCAGACAAAGAAAATAATTACTTGATATTAGGAAATGAACAAATTTGCCCATATGGTGCGATAATGATCGATTGAACTTACTTCTGGAGCATTTCATGAAGGAAATACGCCCTAGAGGCAATAATAAAGTTATTATTTATTTCCTTATATCATGATAAATGTTTATTATTCATGCTAGAATTGTATTAACCGAAAACATAATACATGTGTGAATACATAAACAAACAGAATGTCACTAGTATGCCTCTACTTGACTAGCTCGTTGATCGAAGATGGTTATGTTTTCTAACCATAGACATGAGTTGTCATTTGATTAACGGGATCACATCATTAGGAGAATGATGTGATTGACTTGACCCATTCCGTTAGCTTAGCACTTGATCGTTTAGTATGTTGCTATTGCTTTCTTCATGACTTATACAAAGTTCCTGCAACTATGAGATTATGCAACTCCCGTTTACCGGAGGAACACTTTGTGTGCTACCAAACGTCACAACGTAACTGGGTGATTATAAAGGTACTCTACAGGTGTCTCCAAAAGTATATGTTGAGTTGGCATAATTCGAGATTAGGTTTTGTCACTCCGATTGTCGGAGAGGTATCTCTAGGCCTTCTCGGTAATACACATCATATAAGCCTTGCAAGCATTGCAACTAATAAGTTAGTTGCGAGATGATGTATTACGGAATGAGTAAAGAGACTTGCCGGTAACGAGATTGAACTAGGTATTGGATACCGACGATCGAATCTCGGGCAAGTAACATACCGATGACAAAGGGAACAACGTATGTTGTTATGCGGTTTGACCGATAAAGATCTTCGTAGAATATGTAGGAACCAATATGGGCATCCAGGTTCCGCTATTGGTTATTGACCAAGAATAGTTCTCGGTCATGTCTACATAGTTCTCGAACCCGTAGGGTCCGCACGCTTAAGGTTTCAATGACAGTTATATTATGAGTTTACATGTTTTGATGTACCGAAGGAGTTCGGAGTCCCGGATGAGATCGGGGACATGACGAGGAGTCTCGAAATGGTCGAGATGTAAAGATTCATATATTGGATGATATGTTTAGGCCAAGGGGTCAAGCCCATGAGCCTTTAGGTCGGTGCAAAAAGAGTTTTGCGGAGGCCAGGGGGCCAAACGCCGGAAACCCTGGCGTCTGGCCCTGGGCCAGTCGCCAAGGCCCATGGCGTCTGGGCCAGACGCCAAGGATTGTGGCGTTTGGTCCTGGAGTCCGAGTGGGACTCTTGCCTTTCAGGCAAAACCGACTTTGAGGAGGCTTTTGCTCCAAGTTTCGACCCCGGGGCTCAACATATAAATAGAGGGGCAGGGCTAGCACCAAAGAGACAACAATTGATCCCTTGGATCTCTTAGCCGTGTGCGGTGCCCCCCTCCACCATATTCCACCTCGGTCATATCGTCGCGGAGTTCAGGCAAAGCCCTGCGCCGGTAGAGAATCATCATCGTCACCACGCCGTCGTGCTGACGGAACTCATCCCCGACACTTTACTGGATCGGAGTCCGGGGATCGTCATCGAGCTGAACGTGTGCTGAACACGGAGGTGCCGTACGTTCGGTACTTGGATCGGTCGGATCGTGAAGATGTACGACTACATCAATCGCGTTGTTATAACGCTTCCGCTTACGGTCTACGAGGGTACGTGGACAACACTCTCCCCTCTCATTGCTATGCCATCACCATGATCTTGCGTAGGAATTTTTTTGAAATTACTATGAAACCTTTCAGTGGCATCCGAGCCTAGGTTTTATGGTTTGATGTTATATGCACGAGTAGAACACAAGTGAGTTGTGGGCGATATAAGTCATACTGCCTACCAGCATGTCATACTTTGGTTCGGCGGTATTGTTGGACGAGACGACCCGGACCAACATTACACGTACGCTTACGCGAGACCGGTTCCCCCGACGTGCTTTGCACAGAGGTGGTTTGCGGGAGACGTCTGTCCAACTTTAGTTGAACCGAGTGTGGCTACGCCCGGTCCTTGCGAAGGTTAAAACGGAGTCAAATTGACAAACTGTCGTTGTGGTTTTGATGCGTAGGTGAGATTAGTTCTTACTTAAGCCCGTAGCAGCCACGTAAAACTTGCAACAACAAAGTAGAGGACGTCTAACTTGTTTTTGCAGGGCATGTTGTGATGTGATATGGTCAAGGCATGATGCTAAAATTATTGTATGAGATGATCATGTTTTGTAACTGAGTTATCGGCAACTGGCAGGAGCCATATGGTTGTCGTTTTATTGTATGCAATGCAATCGCGATGTAATGCTTTACTTTATCACTAAGCGGTAGCGATAGTCGTAGAAGCAATAGATGGAGTAACGACAACGATGCTACGATGAAGATCAGGGTGTCGCGCCGGTGACGATGGTGATCACGACGGTGCTTCGGAGATGGAGATCACAAGCACAAGATGATGATGGCCATATCATATCACTTATATTGATTGCATGTGATGTTTATCCTTTATGCATCTTATTTTGCTTTGATTGACGGTAGCATTATAAGATGATCTCTCACTAGAATTATCAAGAAGTGTTCTCCCTGAGTATGCACCGTTGGTAAAAGTTCGTAGTGCCCAGACACCACGTGATGATCGGGTGTGATAAGCTCTACGTCCATCTACAACGGGTGCAAGCCAGTTTTGCACACGCAGAATACTCGGGTTAAAACTTGACGAGCCTAGCATATGCAGATATGGCCTCGGAACACGGAGACCGAAAGGTCGAGCGTGAATCATATGGTAGATATGATCAACATAGTGATGTTCACCATTGAAAACTACTCCATCTCACGTGATGATCGTTTATGGTTTAGTTGATTTGGATCACGTAATCACTTAGATGACTAGAGAGATGTCTGTCTGAGTGGGAGTTGTTAATATGATTAATTGAACTTAAATTTATCATGAACTTAGTACCTGATAGTATTTTGCTTGTCTATGTTTACTGTAGATAGATGGCTCGTGCTGTTGTTCCGTTGAATTTTAATGCGTTCCTTGAGAATGCAAAGTTGAAAGATGATGGTAGCAATTACACGGACTGGGTTCGTAACTTGAGGATTATCCTCATTGCTGCACAGAAGAATTACGTCCTGGAAGCACCGCTGGGTGCCAGGCCTGCTGCTGATGCAACTGACGACGTTAAGAACGTCTGGCAGAGCAAAGCTGATGACTACTCTATAGTTCAGTGTGCCATGCTTTACGGCTTAGAACCGGGTCTTCAACGACGTTTTGAACGTCATGGAGCATATGAGATGTTCCAAGAGTTGAAGTTAATATTTCAAGCAAATGCCCGGATTGAGAGATATGAAGTCTCCAATAAGTTCTATAGCTGCAAGATGGAGGAGAATAGTTCTGTCAGTGAGCACATACTCAAAATGTCTGGGTATAATAATCACTTGATTCAACTGGGAGTTAATCTTCCGAATGATAGTGTCATTGACAGAATTCTCCAATCACTGCCACCAAGCTACAAGAGCTTCGTGATGAACTATAATATGCAAGGGATGAACAAGACTATTCCCGAGCTTTTCGCGATGCTAAAAGCCGCGGAGGTAGAAATCAAGAAGGAGCATCAAGTGTTAATGGTTAACAAGACCACCAGTTTCAAGAAAAAGGGCAAAGGGAAGAAGAAGGGGAACTTCAAAAAGAACAGCAAGCAAGTTGCTGCTCAAGAGAAGAAACCCAAGTCTGGACCTAAGCCTGAAACTGAGTGCTTCTATTGCAAGCAGACTGGACACTAGAAGCGGAACTGCCCCAAGTATTTGGCGGATAAGAAGGATGGCAAGGTGAACAAAGGTATATATGATATACATGTTATTGATGTGTACCTTACTAGAGCTCGTAGTAGCACCTGGGTATTTGATACAGATTCTGTTGCTAATATTTGCAACTCGAAACAGGGACTACGGAATAAGCGAGCACTGGCAAAGGACAAGGTGACGATGCGCGTAGGAAACGGTTCCAAAGTCAATGTGATCGCGGTCGGCACGCTACCTCTACATCTACCTTCGGGATTAGTTTTAGACCTAAATAACTGTTATTTGGTGCCAGCGTTGAGCATGAACATTATATCTGGATCTTGTTTAATGCGAGACGGTTATTCATTTAAATCAGAGAATAATGGTTGTTCTATTTATATGAGTAATATCTTTTATGGTCATGCACCCTTGAAGAGTGGTCTATTCTTGTTGAATCTCGACAGTAGTGATACACATATTCATAATGTCAAAGCCAAAAGATGCAGAGTTAATAATGATAGTGCAACTTATTTGTAGCACTGCCGTTTAGGTCATATCGGTGTAAAACGCATGAAGAAACTCCATACAGATGGACTTTTGGAATCACTTGATTATGAATCACTTGGTACTTGCGAACCGTGCCTTATGGGCAAGATGACTAAAACACCGTTCTCTGGTTGTATGGAGAGAGCAACAGATTTGTTAGAAATCATACATACAGATGTATGTGGTCCGATGAATGTTGAAGCTCGTGGTGGATATCGTTATTTTCTTACCTTCACAGATGATTTAAGCAGATACGGGTATATCTACCTGATGAAGCATAAATCTGAAACATTTAAAAAGTTCAAAGAATTTCAGAGTGAAGTTGAAAATCATCGTAACAAGAAAATAAAGTTTCTACGATCTGATCGTGGAGGAGAATATTTGAGTTATGAGTTTGGTCTACATTTGAAGCAATGCGGAATAGTTTCGCAACTCACGCCACCTGGAACACCACAGCGTAATGGTGTGTCCGAACGTCGTAATCGTACTTTACTAGACATGGTGCGATCTATGATGTCTATTTCCGATTTACCGCTATCGTTTTGGGGTTATGCTTTAGAGACAGCCGCATTCACGTTAAATAGGACACCATCAAAATCCGTTGAGACGACGCCTTATGAACTGTGGTTTGGCAAGAAACCAAAGTTGTCGTTTCTGAAAGTTTGGGGTTGCGATGCTTATGTGAAAAAGCTTCAGCCTGATAAACTTGAACCCAAATCGGAAAAATGTGTCTTCATAGGATACCCAAAAGAGACAATTGGGTATACCTTCTATCACAGATCCGAAGGCAAAACACTCGTTGCTAACAATGGATCCTTTCTAGAGAAGGAGTTTTTCTCGAAAGAAGTGAGTGGGAGGAAGGTAGAACTTGATGAGGTAACAGTACCAGCTCCCTTATTGGAAAGTAGTTCATCACAGAAATCGGTTTCTGTGGCACCTACACCAGTTAGCGAGGAAGTGAATGATAATGATCATGAAACTTCAGATCAAGCTGTTACTGAACTTCGTAGATCAACCAGAATAAAATCCGCACCAGAATGGTACGGTAATCCTATTCTGGAAGTCATGCTACTAGATCATGGTGAACCTACGAACTATGAAGAAGCGATGGTGAGCCCAGATTCCGCAAAATGGCTTGAAGTCATGAAATCTGAGATGGGATCCATGTATGAAAACAAAGTACGGACTTTGGTTGACTTGCCTAATGATCGGCAAGCAATAGAGAATAAATGGATTTTTAAGAAGAAGACTGACGCTGACGGTAATGTTACTGTTTACAAAGCTCGACTTGTTGCAAAAGGTTTTCGACAAGTTCTAGGAGTTGACTACGATGAGACCTTCTCACCCGTAGTGATGCTTAAGTCTGTCCGAATCATGTTAGCAATTGCCGCATTTTATAATTATGAAATATGGCAGATGGATGTCAAAACTGCATTTCTGAATGGATTTCTGGAAGAAGAGTTGTATATGATGCAACCAAAAGGTTTTGTCGATCCTAAGGGAGCTAACAAAGTGTGCAAGCTCCAACGATCAATCTATGGTCTGGTGCAAGCCTCTCGGAGTTGGAATAAACGTTTTGATAGTGTGATCAAAGCATATGGTTTTATGCAGACTTTTGGAGAAGCCTGTATTTACAAGAAAGTGAGTGGGAGCTCTGTAGCATTTCTAATATTATATGTGGACGACATATTGTTAATTGGAAATGATATAGAATTTCTGGATAGCATAAAAGGATACTTGAATAAAAGTTTTTCAATGAAGGACCTCGGTGAAGCTGCTTACATATTGGGCATCAAGATCTATAGAGATAGATCAAGACGCTTGATTGGACTTTCACAATGCACATACCTTGATAAAGTCTTGAAAAAGTTCAATATGGATCAGGCAAAGAAAGGGTTCTTGCCTGTATTACAAGGTGTAAGATTGAGTCAGACTCAATGCCCGACCACTGCAGAAGATAGAGAAAATGAAAGGAGTTCCCTATGCTTCAGCCATAGGTTCTATCATGTATGCAATGCTGTGTACCAGACCTGAGGTATGCTTAGCAATAAGCTTGGCAGGAAGGTATCAAAGTAATCCAGGGATGGATCACTGGACAGCGGTCAAGAACATCCTGAAATACCTGAAAAGGACTAAGGATATGTTTCTCGTATATGGAGGTGACAAAGAGCTAGTCGTAAAAGGTTACGTCGATGCAAGCTTTGACACTGATCCGGACGATTCTAAATCGCAAACCGGATACGTGTTTTTATTAAACGGTGGAGCTGTAAGTTGGTGCAGTTCTAAACAAAGCGTCGTGGCGGGATCTACATGTGAAGCGGAGTACATAGCTGCTTCGGAAGCAGCAAATGAAGGAGTCTGGATGAAGGAGTTCATTTCCGATCTAGGTGTTATACCTAGTGCATTGGGACCAATGAAGATCTTCTGTGACAATACTGGTGCAATTGCCTTGGCAAAGGAATCCAGATTTCACAAGAGGACCAAGCACATCAAGAGACGCTTCAATTCCATTCGGGACCAAGTCCAAGTGGGAGACATAGAGATTTGCAAGATACATACGGATCTGAATATTGCAGACCCGTTGACTAAGCCTCTCTCACGAGCAAAACATGATCAGCACCAAGACTCCATGGGTGTGAGAATCATTACTGTGTAATCTAGATTATTGACTCTAGTGCAAGTGGGAGACTGAAGGAAATATGCCCTAGAGGCAATAATAAAGTTATTATTTATTTCCTTATATCATGATAAATGTTTATTATTCATGCTAGAATTGTATTAACCGAAAACATAATACATGTGTGAATACATAAACAAACAGAATGTCACTAGTATGCCTCTACTTGACTAGCTCGTTGATCGAAGATGGTTATGTTTTCTAACCATAGACATGAGTTGTCATTTGATTAACGGGATCACATCATTAGGAGAATGATGTGATTGACTTGACCCATTCCGTTAGCTTAGCACTTGATCGTTTAGTATGTTGCTATTGCTTTCTTCATGACTTATACAAAGTTCCTGCAACTATGAGATTATGCAACTCCCGTTTACCGGAGGAACACTTTGTGTGCTACCAAACGTCAAAACGTAACTGGGTGATTATAAAGGTACTCTACAGGTGTCTCCAAAAGTATATGTTGAGTTGGCATAATTCGAGATTAGGTTTTGTCACTCCGATTGTCGGAGAGGTATCTCTGGGCCTTCTCGGTAATACACATCATATAAGCCTTGCAAGCATTGCAACTAATAAGTTAGTTGCGAGATGATGTATTACGGAACGAGTAAAGAGACTTGCCGGTAACGAGATTGAACTAGGTATTGGATACCGACGATCGAATCTCGGGCAAGTAACATACCGATGACAAAGGGAACAACGTATGTTGTTATGCGGTTTGACCGATAAAGATCTTCGTAGAATATGTAGGAACCAATATGGGCATCCAGGTTCCGCTATTGGTTATTGACCAAGAATAGTTCTCGGTCATGTCTACATAGTTCTCGAACCCGTAGGGTCCGCACGCTTAAGGTTTCGATGACAGTTATATTATGAGTTTACATGTTTTGATGTACCGAAGGAGTTCGGAGTCCCGGATGAGATCGGGGACATGACGAGGAGTCTCGAAATGGTCGAGACGTAAAGATTCATATATTGGATGATATGTTTAGGACAAGGGGTCAAGCCCATGAGGCTTTAGGTCGGTGCAAAAAGTGTTTTGCGGAGGCCAGGGGGCCAAACGCCGGAAACCCTGGCGTCTGACCCTGGGCCAGACGCCGAGGCCCATGGCGTCTGGGCCAGACGCCAAGGATTGTGGCGTTTGGTCCTGGAGTCCGAGTGGGACTCTTGCCTTTCGGGCAAAACCGACTTTGAGGAGGCTTTTGGTCCAAGTTTCGACCCCGGGGCTCAACATATAAATAGAGGGGCAGGGCTAGCACCAAAGAGACAACAATTGATCCCTTGGATCTCTTAGCCGTGTGCGGTGCCCCCCTCCACCATATTCCACCTCGGTCATATCGTCGCGGAGTTTAGGCGAAGCCCTGCGCCGGTAGAGCATCATCATCGTCACCACGCCGTCGTGCTGACGGAACTCATCCCCGACACTTTACTGGATCGGAGTCCGGGGATCGTCATCGAGCTGAACGTGTGCTGAACACGGAGGTGCCGTACGTTCGGTACTTGGATCGGTCGGATCGTGAAGACGTACGACTACATCAACCGCGTTGTTATAACGCTTCCGCTTACGGTCTACGAGGGTACGTGGACAACACTCTCCCCTCTCGTTGCTATGCCATCACCATGATCTTGCGTAGGAATTTTTTTGAAATTACTACGAAACCTTTCATTTCAATCATGTTCGCATAGTCCTGGGGATCTTTTCGTCTCGAGTCTAAGACGGTTACTACTCCCTGCTCAAGCTTAATCTCTAGGAGAATAAAGTGGAAGCTGCGTACGCATGCATAACTCATCAATTACATTACTATAACCTCGAGTAATAAGAGAAACCGAATATGCACAAGACAGTAACACTCACTTGAAGTTGTAAGGAAAGAGTATTTTATCTTTGCTTTGATTTTTGAGCAACGATTTTAGCAAATTGTCCTCGGTTTCCATGACATTCTTTTTAACTGTCCATTCATATATGATATGTGGGTTAATGAATCCAATGTCATAGATTTGTATTTTTTCTGCATTCGACGATTTTCAATCTGCATAATATAGTGAGGATAATTATATATACATGCAATGAAAGAGCTGAGCTATATATAGAGACTTAATTACAGAAGTAGTACTTATAGACAGTAGCAAGCCACGAGTGATTTGTCGAGGGCCTTTTGATGGAAGAACTGGAAGAACTCGTCAAAATCAACAGTAAGCAGTTCTTGTCCAACGAAGTCGTGCTTGTCTTTAATTCCCATCGACAAAGAATCCTTCCCAGACTCGTTGTAGGTTTCATGTACCATTCATGGAATCTTCGCATCATCGTTGTTAGAGTAGGACTTCCATCTTTGACGAGAGGCTTCCCGTACTGGTATCTGAATTCGTCCACCTCCAGTGTATCAAAATGTGCATCGCCCAGCAGGTAATCATCAGGATTGGTACCGGGCACCATCCCCGGCAGAATTGCGACGATATCGCTAGACACCTTGAGCAGGGGGCACTATTGGTTTCCCTGTTCGCCGAGCTGGGGAATTTTTTTCCGACTTCTTCGTTCTGCTAACCTTTTGTCAGTAGAAGTAGTTCCCTAGTCCCGCGCATCTCGAAGTGTCTTTTTAAGACAGCGGACATGGTTGTCATCTGGCGGAGGCGGTGGTAGTCGCTTCAGGGCATCGATAGTGCGCTTCGCTTTCATCGGATCTATCTTCTCCTTCGGAGGTGGAGGTTTCTTTGCAAAAAAATCCCTCACTTCGGCCGCTGATATGTCCGCGCTTTCCTTCTCGGTCCTCTCGTATGATAACTTTTCTAGAGGCTTGAGAGACAGACCGAATCTGAATTGCCTCCCGCCTCTGGCTGTACTGCTAGCCGCCGGAGCGGCGGCGTCTCTCTTCCGTTGCTTACGAGGCGGAGAAGGAGGCGGAGTGCTCTGACATGCTGGAGGAGCCGGAGCAGCGGAGTCTGTCTTCCGCCGTTGCTGACGAGGCGGAGTGCTCCGACGCGTTGGAGGATGCGAAGGAGGAAGCAGAGTGCCCTCACGCGCCGGAGCAGGCAGAGAAGGAGGTTGAGTGCCCTGATCACTCGCCGGAGGAGGAAGAGGAGGAGGAGGAGGTGGAGTGCCCTAACTCGACGAAGGAGGAGGAGGCGGAGGAGACGTCCAGTTTGGAAGCTTGATGTGCTCCTTCCTCCATAGACATGAACTCTTCAAAGCCGCCCTCAGATGATTCTCTCCTTCACCTGTAGGGTGGTCAAACACCAGCTCCTCGAATCCCTCTGTTATTTCATCCACCGTCACACAGCATAGCCAAGTGGAATGGGACGGCAGTGAAAAGTTCCGTTAGCTAGAGGAGGTGCAACAGAGCCGACGGTCGCCTTCAAAGTCAGGTACTACCAATTCGCCATTAGCTCACAATGTTGAGCCTCCATGATAGTATCCACGGGGTAGCTAGTAGCCGTGAAGTCAGGCTGCTGAACGAGCTCCGCGGAAGCCACGCTGCTCCTCCATTGAGATGGCGGGGTAGCTTCGTGCCGCTGAGATGGTTGGTCCGCAGCTCGCTGGCTCTCAACTTCTTCCTCTAGCCTTAGTACGCTTGCATTGAGCTTCTGCAAATCGCTCAGCTCCTGTTTCTTCTTCCTATCCCATGTTTTGTAACCGCATCCGCCGGGAAACCCAACCCTCCACGCAACGAAGCCTGGCGTGCCTCGTGTTCGTCCAGAGTGCTTAGGATTCCCGAGTGCCTCAGTCAGCTCGTCCTTCTCTCGGTTGGAAATGAACGTCCCTTCCAGTGCTGCCATGATATACTTCTGAAGCTTCTTGACGGTTATTGCAAGTTGCTCGTTCGTCCAATGACACCTCCCTATTTCAGGGTCCAAAGTTCCCCCAACCCCGAAGAACCAAGTCCTTGAACGTGCTGGCCAGGTCAATGTCTCTGGTTCGACTCCTTTAGCAATCAGGGCATTCTCAGCTTTGGCCCACAACGACCGGACTTTGAGGTAGCCTCCCGACCCCGTGCTATGGTTATACTGCTTCTTTGCAACACTTATCTTGTTTTTCTCTGACATCTTCTTACTCTTGTCCGATGTCTTGTAGGCCACAAATGCGGGCCAGTGATCTCTTACCTGCACCGCGGTAGATGATGCAGTCATTAAGGCATGCATGTATCTTCTGCACCTCCAATCCTAGAGGGCATAGAACCTTCTTTGCTCCGTACGTACTGTCGGGCAATTCATTATCCTTTGGAAGGTTATTCTTCAATATTTTCAGTAGCTGACCAAATTCGATGTCAGATACATCATTGCCTGCCTTCCACTGGAGCAATTCCAGTGTGGTACCTAGCTTTGTGATGCCATCTTTGCAATTTGGATACAACCCTTTTTTGTGATCCTCTAACACGCCTTCGAACTTCAACTTCTTCTTTTCACTTTCGCATTGTTCGATGAGAATTTGTACTATAAATAGTACGAAAATACTTTGTACCAATATTTTATGTGGAGCAAGGAGTGCCCACGGATATTGCATGCATGCACGCGCGTACATTGGAAGTGTTGGCTAAAAGAAATTTTAATGGGGGAATGGCCGGTTAATTGATTAACTGCATATTAAGCTAGCTCATTTTTTTATGAATGTGTACGTGGGTGCAACTGCACTGGATGGCCAAGGGGGTACGTACACGGAGCAGTTTAAGTGCCCATCGGTTGTACGTGAGCACACCGGTTGATCCGGTGATTTCCCTTGCATTGCATGCATGAAAAGACCCACGTACTGGCCGGGGTCGCATCGTAATGCTAATACAATGTGTCCCATTGTACGTACGCATACCTGAATACGCTGTCTGCCTCGCCGGTACGATATGTATATCCCGAGTAATCGAATACCGGCCAGCCCGTGTTTATACGTACCCAAATACTATGAAGATCATGCATCGAGTGGAAGCACTCCCGCGTGCAGGCACGCAGCTAGGTACTCACTCCGTCCGCAAATACTCATCGGAGGAATGGATGTATCTAGATGTATTTTAGTTCTAGATACATTCATTTTTATGTATTTTTCTGACAAGTATTTTCGGACAGAGGGAGTATATATTATAAAGTAATTGTTTCTTTATCTGCAGACTTGTCCATCAAGACAACCGAAGGAGATAAACTCACGGTGATCTTTATCAAGTCCAAGAGAATCGGAACCGCAACGGCCCAGTGCCCAACCATCTAGAGGCCTATATATACTCGTGCATCACGCACGGCCAGGGAGAGGGGAGGCACACAACTCACGCACGCAGGAGGCATCGCAGAGAGGAGGAGGGATAACACAGCCATCCATCCAATACGCAGCCATCCAGCCGGGAGATCGATCCGGCCGGTAACCGACGATCAAGCTCGGCTGTCCTCTGGTGTGGACGGCCGGGAGGAAGGACGTACGCGAGGAGCGCGTGCACCAGCGACGAGGCGAGCATGCCGATAGTATTCTCCCAAGGTGAGAGTCTGGCCGTCGGCTTCATCTCATGTCGTTGTGGACGACGATGCTGCGTCGGGGCTGCCGTTCAAATGTAGCCCCCCGGCACGACGTACCGGGGCTACTGTCCATGCACGGTGCCCGGTGCACCCCGCACCGCCTACTCCGCCAACAACACCATCGTGCCGGACTCACCAATGTTGACGACGAGTCGGGTTGCCCTCCGGCGAGCCCGCCGCTCATGACGTCGACGCGCCAGGGTTGCCGTTTCGTGGACAGCCACCGGCGATCCCTTCACGCCAGACACACCACCGTCGATGACTCGCAGCGGTTGCAGTTTCATGTGCAGCCCCGGTGATCCTTCACGCCGGACCCATCACCGGTGATGACCCGGCGGGGTTGCCCTGCGCGTGCAGCCCCCGGCGACTCCTTTACACTCACCATCGGCGACAACGTGCCGGGGCTGCCGCCTATGCGCGACCCCCGGCACACCCTCCATCCAGGACGGTGACGTATCGGGGCCACCATTCATGCCCCGGTGCACCCTCCAACGGCAAGTTCTTCGGCAACACCACCATGCCGGGACTCGACGACACGCTTCGTTTGACTCGGTGCAATGTAGCATGCCGCCCCCTTCTACCTACAACATCGGCGGCGCCTAGGCAAGGCTCTGCCGCATCGCGAGGCCTTATTTGCCCTCGTCTCACCAGTCCATGGAGGCTCCATGGGCTGGCCCGGACATGTTGACATGCATCGTTCGACTCGGCGCCATCTAGTGCGCCACCCCTTCTATCTACACTACTGGTGGTGCCTGGGCGAGGCTCCCTCGCACCGCGAGGTATCTCTCGTTGTCGTCTCGCCGGTCCATGGAGGCGCCATGGGCTGGCCGGGACACTAGGACATGCTCCGCTCGACGCGCTGGAGGCGGCGCGGCGCTCGACGAGTCGACGACTCGTCATAACCATGCAGGATGCGCTGCACTCGACGAGTCACGATGACTCGTCGTAACTATGGCGGCCGAGACATCATCCGGCTGCGGCCGGGACACGCTTAGGCGTATCTTGCGGCCTCCCTCTTTGTCGGCACAAACACGTGTCACACGTACCGGGGTCCGCTCATGTCTAGCGGCTCCCGGTCCGGATGCATCTGTTGTGGAGGCGGACTTGGCATCACTGTCGGCAGTCCGTGTCGGCGGCATACGCTCAATGGCGTGCGGCTCACACGCCGCCACTGGTCGCATCGGGCGGCACGAGGTGGCGACTTCATTCGCAATTGGCGACGGTGTATGCGGTCGTCGACGGATGTGTTCCCACACCATGTGTCGCATGTACATCCATTCCTTCTTCTCCTTTCGACATCTACTCCCGCGGGGCATACCCCTCGCACTCCTAGCGAATCTACAATGTCATCGACGACGTCCAAGCCAAGCCCAACCATGCATGCTACTTCAACAAGCACATCAACGCCGCTCAAGGCCGACGAGGCAAGACGGCGTAGGCGGGCGTGGCCGGAGCAAAGAACTCGTTTTCGACGACGTGTGTACCACTCCGTACACGGACTCTGCCGCCGCCAAACACACACCACCACCATACATGAGGAACGCGAAGCGAAGACCGAGGACAACGACTGCGCAGCTTGATCGGAGGTATCCCGTGGTACCATCCGCCGGAGTAATTAACCGGGGGCTTTCTGAGGCCCCCGGGAACTAGGAGACCCGATCGCTTGATTCTTTGGCCGTGCCAGCATGCAACATCTTTTTCCATTCTTTTTATTTGTATTTGTGTACTTTGTGCACTGGCACACCCGCAACATTCTGTTACCCGGTGCAAAGGGCGACGCTTTTACAAAATCACTCTTTCTTTTTGTATGAGCGGTATCTTTCCTTTTTCGTGTCAAACAGCTGCTACGCTGAAACCGGAAAAGTTTACCCGGGACGCATTTTAAGCGTTGGCAGACGAGGACCACCTTGTGGCTCACAGCAATGAATGTGTTCTGGGTTGGTGGTGTGTCTCCCAGAGTAACGATTGCACCTGAACAGGAGAATGCATTTAGGGAGGCAACCATCATCTTTGTGGGAGCCATTCTTACTGTGATCGGAGACAAACTGGTTGACGCATATCTCCATATTCATGCTGCCAAAAACTTGTGGGATGCGCGCGAAACTAAGTTTCGCGCAGCCGATGCTGGGAGCGAATTGTATGCTATGGAGCAGTTCCATGAGTACAAAATGGTTGATAACCATTCTGTATTGGACCCGGCCCATGAGATAAAATGCATCGCTAAGGGGATGGAGCTCCTGAAGTGTGAGTTACCGGACAAGTTTGTCGCGGGTTGCATTATTGCAAAACTCCCTCCTGGATGAAGGAACTTTGCTACTTCTTTCAAGCACTTGAGACATGAATTCTTTGTTAGGATACAATCGGTCATCTAAGTGTTAAGCAGAACTCGAGAGCAAAGGACTCACACATGAAAGGGGCGAAGGATTCTTCTAGTGCCAATATGTTGTAGAAGAATTCCCACAAGTTCAAGGGAAAGAACTCTGTCCAGCAGAATACTACCTTCAAAAAGAAGGGTAAGAATAAAAACAAAAAAAGAGATGGTTTCTTTACTTGTGGTTCAGAGGAACATTGAGCAAACAAGTACCCAAACAAATACAAGAAGTCAGGACAGGCCTCCATGTCAATCAACGTCACTCTGAGCAACAATGATGGGGCATCTGGGTATGGTAATCTGTTTACCGTACTTTCAGTTGTTCACTACATCGATTTGTGGGTTAGCACTGGGGCCAATATTCATGTATATGTTGATGTGTCTTTGTTTTATTCTTACCAGATCGCACGAGATTATTCCGTCCTAATGGGCAATGTCTCACATGCTTATGTTCATGGTATTGGCATGGTAGATCTGAAGTTTACTTTAGAAAAGATCGTGCAACTGAAGAACGTACAACATGTCCCAGCCATCAAGAAGAATCTCGTTAGTGGCTCCCTTCTATGTAAAGAATGGTTTATGTTAGTATTTGATTCCAACAAAGTAGTCGTATCTCGATATGTACTATTTGCTGGAAAAGGATATTATTGTGGTGGTTTGTTCCGCCTTTCCCTGTAAGATTTCTATAATAAAGTCATGAACCAAATTCATTCTCATGTGAACGAATCTGAGGTTTGCCATTCATGTCTTTATCACATAAATTTCGGTTGTATGACAGGGCTAGCTAAAATGGATTTATTCCCGAGATTCACTTTAGGCAAAGGCTCTAAGTTCCATGTGTGTGTGCAAGCCAAGCAACCTCGTAAGCCTCACAAGCCTACGAAGGAGGGACAACTGGCACCATTAGAGCTCATATATTTAGATCTCTACGAGATGAATGGTTTGTTTACTAAAGGTGGAAAGAAATGCTTTATGACTTTAATTGATGATTCCACTAGATTTTGTCATGTGTATTTGTTAAATACAAAGGATGAGGCTCTACACTACTTTAAAATCTATAAGGCAGAAGTTGAGAACCAACTTGAGAAGAAAATAAAACGAATCCGATCCGATCATGGTGGAGAGTAATTTTCTAACGGGTTCGACTTATTCTGTGAGGAACATGGTATTATTCATGAGAGGACGTCTCCTTATTCACCCAGGTCAACCGGGGTTGCCAAACAGAAAAATCGTACTCTAATAGATTTGGTTAACTCCATGTTAGATACATTGGGTTTATGCAAGGCATGGTGGGGGGAGGCTGTATTGACACCATGTTATGTCCTGAATAAAGTTCCCACGAAAAATAATGAGACTACTCCCTGAGAGCAATGGGAAAAGAAAAGAACATCACTCTCTTACTTTCACACTTGGGGCTGTTTGGCAAAAGTCAATGTGCCTAGCCCCAAAAAGCGTAAGCTTGGTCCAAAGGCAATGGACTGTGTTAATTTGGGCTACGCAAAAAATAGAGTTGCCTATAGATTTCTAGTAGTGAAATCTAAGGTACCTAACTTAAAGGTCAGTGTAATTATAGAGTCTAAGGATGCTACATTTTATGATGATATTTCCCGACGAAAGATATGCAAAGAACTTCTAGACTGGAATTTGATGAGACTCCTGAACCAGCCATTCCGATGGAATATACGAACACAAAAGTGATGAAAGTTCGACGGATAATGATGAGGAAGCTCTTATTAGCAGCAGGAGACAAAGGACTGCAAATTATTTTGGTGATGAATTCCTCGTGTACCTCGTGGATGACGACACTCGCAATTCCATTTTTGAAGCCTATGCATCTTTGGATGCTGGCTACTGGAGGATGCGGTCCGTATCGAGATGGATTCCATCTTGGCTAACAGGACATGAGAGATCACTGATGGTCCTTATGGTTGCCAACCATTGGAATGTAAGTGGGTGTTCAAAAGAAAGTTTAGGCCCGATGGTACTGTTGAGATGTACAAGGCTAGGCTTGTGGCCAAGGGTTATACCCAGAAAGAAGAAGAGGATTTTTTCGATACTTACTCACCTGTCGCTAGACGACAACCATTTGAGTGTTACTTGCTATGGCTGCCTTGCATGGTCTTCTCATTTATCAGATGGATGTTAAGATGACTTTCTTTAATGGAGAGCTAGACGAGTAAATGGTCAGGAAAGAAAGGTGTGTGAGCTAGTGAAATCTTTGTATGGCCTGAAAAAAGAGCCTAAGCAATGGCATGAGAAGTTTAATACAACTTTGACATCTACTGATTTTGTTGTTAACGAAGCTAACAGGTGTGTATACTATCATTGGGCAAAGGATTTATACTTTGTTTGTATGTCGATGACATAATCATATTCGTGACCCATCTCAAAGTCATTGATGAGGTTAAGGCTTTTCTATCTCATAACTTTGAGATAAAAGACCTGGGTGTGGCTGATGTTATCTTGAACATCAAGCTACTGTGAGATACTGAGGGTGGAATTACATTTTTGCAATCCCACTATGTTCAGAAGATTCAGAGCCGTTTTGGTTATTCGGACTACAAACCTTCTGCAACACTATATCATCCTAGTGTGCATATTCGAAAGTTTGAAGGCACGGTTGTATATCAATTGAGATATTGTCAAGTGGTTGATTCACTCGTGTACCAAGCTTGTACGACTCGTCCTGACATCTCATTTGCTGTGTGCAAACTGTGCAAACTGAGCTAGTTTGTTTCAAATCTGGGAGATGTGCATTGGCATGTTGTTGAGTGAGTGATGCATTATTTGCAAGGTACTATGAACTACGTAATTCACTATTCTGGGTACCCAACGGTACTTGAGGGGTATAGTGATTTGAATTGGATATCTCATACTGATGAGATGAATGCCACAAGTGGATATGTCTTCACACATGGTGGTGGTGTTGTTTCCTGTAAGTCTTGCAAGTAGACGATCTTTTGATGGAAGTAGTTGATAAACCAGTCCCGGCTATGAAAGCAGAACTCACAACATTAGACACATCATGCGTCGAAGCAGAATGGCTTCGAGAGCTTTTCATGGCAGTGGTTGATAAACCAGTCACGCCTGTCCTTATGAATTGTGACAATCAAATTGTGATTGCCAATGCTAAGAGTTCAAAGGACAATATGAAGTCCACAAAGCACATAAGAAGAAGACTAAAATCTTTTAGAAATCAAGAAACACCGGATTGATATCGTTGGATTATATCCAGACTGCTAAAAATCTGTCTGGCCCTTTTAGGAAAGGGCTATCACAAATTGTGATAGAAAATGCATCGAGGGAGATGGGTATGAGACCCACGTAAGTTGCCATGGGGGTATCCCAACCTGTGATCAGAGATCCCGTGAATTAGGACATGGGAAAACAATCCAGCGGTCAACTGAGGAGAGTATCCTTAATTAACCCACTCTGTTGGAGATGCAATAATACTCTGAAATCTGTAACGCAGGCCGACTTTTGTCTTAATGTGTTCCAAAGCGTATGTAAGCAAGATGCTAACCTACAGAGTATTGTTTGGAGGAATACACCTATGTGAGCCGACTGTTGGTCGCAGTCTATGAGATCGGGAAATCTCTAGGAAGCTCATAAGAAGGTAAGGAATATGACTAATAAGCCCCACCTGTGGGGTTTAGCCTTTGGCAGCCATGTATCAGCTGAAAATAGGCGAAACTTCTGCATGCCAAACTAAGAATTCAAGGCATAGTCCATTGTTCAGTTGTGACGAAGTCTAATCCTATTGCCCTAGTGGAAGTTCAACTTAAGAGTCTCCACTGAAAATTCTGGTATATCAAACATTGTTTGAAACAATTTACAAATTTATGTGCCTCGAGATCTGGTGAGGGGTTGTTGGATTATAGATGGGCCTAGGCCCATATAAGACAATAATCCCTGGTTAATCTCTAAGGCCCATTTAGGTGCATGGCAAGTGGTGTGAAGCGTAGTCCCATACTGCTATAGTAAGAAGAGTGAGACCCCTTTATAAGGGATGCTCTACCACATTCCATTGGGAGCTTGAGAACAGGAGCTCTACACACGCACTCCTCCTCCGCCGCCCGCCTCGCCTCGTCACGACGCCCGCACGCCGCGGGGTGCGGGAATGAGCCGAGCCGAAGCTTATTTTTGCCGGTCAGCTATGGTTAATTAATTGTGGATTAATTATTGAGTCGCTAATGGAAGTGCCACTGTGCGAGACATTGGACATTGGGCTGTTCGTGGACTTGGTCGTGGGCCTGGCCCAGGCCCATCAACCAACTTATATAAGAAGGTGCTGGCCTATGGAGTGAGCTAACTCAGTTCACTCACTCCCTCTTGCACAACCATAGCCATCATCTACTGTCCCTCTCTGTGTGTTGCCTTCGGCAATCCCATCCCGACGACCGCGTTCATGGTTGGTCGAGAGAGCGGGTGCCTCCGGAACCCTGTCGTTCAAGTTCCTGCCGGAGAGAACGGCAATAAGATTTTTGGGGAGTGTTTCCACTCGACTGCTCCCGATACGTCCCAGTCTCCGTCCGCCTCTACTTTCAATACTTCCCCTACATCGACTTCATGGCCTCCCGATACGTCCCAGTCTCCGTCCGCCTCTACTTTCAATACTTCCCCTACATCGACTTCATGGCTGACGACGAAGTCGCCAAGAAGAAGGCCTCGGCCGATGCCGAGGCTGCCGCTGCAGCCACCGCATAGGCCTGGCCAACCAGATAGTATGACTCGTTCATCCCCTATTTGCTCGTTTATGTGCTAGCCGTATATATGTTGTTCATAGATGTTTCTGTTCTATGAACTATACGTGCTCACATGCTTATGTATCGGTTTGAGTTGCATACCATATTTACAATGCTCACCTTCTACTCATGGATTAGATTAGTGAGCAAAGTGCTAATATTTTCGACACACGTTTGAGTGCATCATCTCCGGCCGGTGGAGGTTTGATGCATCTATTGTGTAGCAAAATTCGACTGGTAACGGACCAGACTTGAACGGGAACCTAAAGTAGACACTCATCGTACCTCGCCTGCTCTATTCGCAGGATCCCCCTGGAAGGGAGTGTACCAGGTGGGCTGTGCTAGCCAATAAATACACAGTTTTTAGTAACTCTCACACCGTTGGTAAACTCCACGGAAGCATGTATGGCCATGCACTGCAACAAGATGGATGAAGATGGTGGTTACTAAAACTTGAGAGAAAGCAGCACGCACGCCACAAAAATCCAACGTGTTCAGGTAACTCGCTGACTGAAAGTATTACAGAGATTGGTTAAGTAAGTCTTCATAAATGCCCGTTAGAATGAGAACTTGAAATTATTATGCCAAAAATATATCCTACATGGTACGCATGAAGGAGATAAGACAAACAACGGATGTGGTTGAAATAATCTGACAAGTGGAAATAAAACCCAAATAACTTAACACTGTACGTAGCTATAGATACTCTCCAGCGTGTGGATATCACAACTTGGCGCATCTTCTTCATGCAAATTAATTGATTTTTATTGGAGCTGACCCTCGGTCTGTCGGTGCCACCGCCGTAGCAACACGTCATCAACCACGGTGGTGCCAGCAGCATGGGAATCCTACTGCCCGTGCCTGTTGTTGTAGAAAGCAGAAAACAAGGATTGCGAGCATGCTGCGAGCTTGGAGTAGACCGGGTCATCGTCTGAGTTGTAGGGACTAGGGGCAGTGGTCCTCCAAGTCCTCCACGTCCATGTACTTACTCATGTACTTACTGGAACCACACATTTTCATTACTCATGTACTTACTGGAACCACACATATTATAAAATATTAATCATGTACTTACTGGTACAGATCAAATTTGCCACTTGGGAAATTAAGCTCTCCAAAACATACTAAACTCTCTTTTCTACAGTTTTCAGTTCACATGTGCAGCATGAAAGGAAGAAGTAACTGACCGTCAATAGCACTCAGCGATATATTATTCAACATTAGATGGGAACTTGGACGAGGCGCGGTGATCTACTCGGACGGCGCCCAGTGCTCAACTTGGACGGTCAAGGCTGCCGTGCGCTCGGAAGGTTCCGCACCAGCATAATTACCATAAGGGAATTATGGCCATCTCCCCTGTCTTCAGATGGCGGCACTGCAGGCCAGCAGTTGCTGCTCCTCGAACCAAAGGGAGAGAGAAAGGGCAGGCCTATGGCCGAGCACAACGTCAACTTGATATTCATCAGTACTAGTATGACTGGACAAGAAAGTATTTAATTTTGAACACTAAATGAAATCCGGATAGTCTAGTGAAATTGCAATATGGAGCTTTAGTCACCTTCCCACGACAAAGAGTGAAGCATACAAAGTAGTACTGTGCATTTTTGAAACACTTGACTAAAACCATAGCTGCTGTAGGCCCGTTGTCGTCCATGATTGTCTTTGTGATTACTTGAATGGGTAGCCAAGGTGCTGATACTAAAAAAAAAAGGATGTCTCAAATCAATTGAGACCAAGCTTCACTTCATTCCCTCCCCTATGTTACACTTTCTGTTTCGGGTATAAAATTGTACTTACCAAATATTCTCTTCTAGATGGATTGTATATGAATTAAGATTTGTAACAGCACACGCACCAAACTTGCACAATTTTTCGTTGAACTTATCTAGATGATATATCCAAACTTGCAGAATTTTGAAACTTGAACTCCGAACTTATTGTATCCTCGAGTCTGAACTGATGCAATCATATAAGAATTTCAGGCATTGTGACCTGTAGCTCTCAAAAAAGCTAATTCATTTTTGCACGGTTATACCAAAAAAAAAGCGGAAAAATATTTGGTTCCCATACGCATTTTGACAAGCACCTATAGAGCAATAAGTTGTGCGCAGAATAAGCACAAGATGGAATTAAGCAGCATCAAGGCACAAGTGAAAAGTAGTGGCAGCATCAGCTCAAGTTGCTCCTCTGGTTTTGTGCTCCTATTTGTGATATCAAACGAGAGTACATGTCCACAAACATAATTTTTCAATAAAGCTCCACAAAATCAAGTACAGCTTCTGCCAAATTACTAATAGAAACCCACATCTTTTCATGAAGCCACACTTGAACTCTCTCTACGACAATCTTCGGACTTATGCATGTAGAAGAATTGAACTTTACACCTTTTCACATCCTTTTCTGCTACTTTGTTTCCAGAGAGTGGGAGAATTTAGGACATTGCAAATATTATCTATAATATGCCCAGGTAGTGTGGTCTGAACTGAACTTTACCTGATCAATGATTTTCCAGAGCCATGTGTGTGAATTTTTTGTTTAGCAAACTGCTGGATTTTTCTATGGAATTGCCAGTGCAGTGTGCACACATATAGTTGATTTATTTCTTATCAGCTAACTGAATTCACTATTTATTTTGAACTGTGACAAATCTTGTTTTGCTAGCAAAATTTGAACAGAAAAAACCTACAAAGGTGTACGCATATATAGCAAATCCTATAAAACACATTCGTTTTGCTTCATGCAGAGCAGCAACGAAGTGAGATCGAGAGAAAAAGGAAGGTTGGGGTGCTGACCATTGGTGTCGGCGGAAGAATTGCAAGCAGAGCCGGGGAGCAGAATCAGAGGAGCGGCGGCGCGTTGGGTCCCTGGGCGGCGGCGGGGCGCAGGAAGCAAGTACCGACGGCGGTGATTCCTGGGAGAAGGGGGCGTCAGTTCGGTGGCAGATGACTGATGGAGGTCGGGAGGCGGGCGGCGGAGCTCAAGCAAGTTGACACAGCCGCGCGCTGGATGAAGGGGAGGTCCCCGCGGCGCGCCAGGGGGAGGGGAAGGTTGTGGTGGCAAGCTGGAGAGGTCGCCGGCGACCCGGAAGGAGGAGGCTGGCTGGGCGACGGAGGACGACGACAGACGCGGCGGCGTCGCAGAGGACGGTGGCGGTAGCGCGCGGGTAGGGAGGGGCCGGCGGCGGTAGCGCGTGGGTATGCTGGGGCGGCCAGCCGGCGGCGGTAGCGCGTGGGTAGTGAGGGGGGGGGGGGGGGGGGGGTCCGGCGCCGGCAGCGTGCGGGTAGTGAGGGGCGGGGGTCCGGCGCCGGCAGTGCGCGGGTAGTGAGGGGCCGGGGTCCGGCGCCGGCAACGCGCGGGTAGGGATGGGCGGCGGTCGGCGCCGGCAGCGCGTGGGTAGGGAGGGAGTGGCTGAGCGTCTAGGTAGATAAGGTTCGGTCCACGGCGGTGGTTTGTCCAGATCCAATGCGTATATAGGGGCAGATGGTAACAGAATAATATTCTGTTACCGGTAACAGAATAGTCCAGCCCTATATATATATATATAAAGTAACGTGCATTTCTTCAATTTTTTCATCGATTCACCGTTGCAGTTTTTTTTTTTATCCGAGGCGGTACTAAATTTTTATGCGTCCGTCTGTTTTTTTATTGAAGCACTCCAGATTTTCGTACTTGGGCCACACACGCTGTGACCAAGCCATCAGCCCACTTTTTTTCCTGCTCATGAAGTTGCAAAACCTCTATTTGACACCCAATGCGGCCGATAGTCAGAGTTCCACACAGGGTGCACAAAACCGTGCCGACCCGTTTCGGTTTTCCTTCCAAAATTAATTGACCTCATTTCCTAATTAAAACTTTTCAAAAAAGTTCAGAGTTTTAATTTTAATTTTTTTTACAAGAATGTTTAGAATTACAATATTGTGTTCCATTTTTTAATTTTTTTGGAAAAACTAATTTCTTCCCGTTCTGAACTTTTTTCGATATTCAGGACATTCAAATTTTTTCCAAATTTTTTTGTGTTTTCCAAAATTGTTTGGATTTTTAAAAGTATTCCAATTTCGAAAAATATTCATGTTTTAGTAAAGTGTTCACAAATTCAAAAAAATGTCCGCATTTAAAAACAAATTTTATAAATTGTTCTGAATGTTCAAAACATGTTACATTTTCAGAAGTTGGTCACTACTTCAAAAAAATTTTGTGTTTTCATAAAAGGTTCATGTCTTCAAAAAATGATGTCCTTTCAAATTTTGTTCATGTTTTTTTAAATGGACGGATTATTAAAAACATTGTCCGTAACTTCGAAAAATGTTCACTTTTCCAAGAGTATTCGACAACTCATATTTAAAAGCATTTTCTTTTATAAATCTGACGTTGCCGTATGTTCTTAAATATCCGCGTTGGCTATTGGTTAGCAGTAGGTGTTCGTTGCCATGGCTAGCAGCACGTGGCCGAGTCTTTAAGATCATGTGTTCGATCGTTTAACCCGTTGTTTTTATAGTAACTCCCACACAACTGCCCCAAGAAAAGGAAAAATATACATATATATTTTGTTCCGTCCATTTCACATGTAGTTCCCCATTTTTTTCGTTTATCTCCAATTGGGCGTACCACACATTTCTTTTTCTGTCACACTGGCAAGCAGCAAAAAACAGGGCGCGAGAGGATTGAATTATGAACCTTCCCTATTTTGTCGACGAACAAAGCCAACTCAGCTAGCCTACAATTATGATAGGAACAATGCCACCTTGGGATTTTATACTAAATCGCACCAGTTTTTATATGTCTCTAAGTTGTCTGGAAATAAGAAGGGTTTTTGATAATAAGGAAGTTGCCTCGAGAATCATGTGTAGAACGCGGTACTCCACAAATTATTGTCGGAGGTAACTTTATGCTGGTTGGATATAGCTTATAAGTGAAGAAATTGTGGACATGTGCTAATTAAAGAGAATATGCTGATTTTGCTCTAATTAATAAAAATGGTGGGCACGTGAGCACAAAAATAGTCGAAGAGAATAAACCCTAATTATGAAGGGACATTCATGCGTGATTATGCGCTAATTATGTCAATCAAACAAAATTTATGGATTGCAATTAGTAATCCATTCGGTTACCTCATCATAGGAGAGAGTGGTCGAAGCAACCGTGCCTCGAAAATCGCCATGTAGTAACCAGATGAGGACGCACCAACAACTCCAAGACAGAGGCGGACCCGGAGAAAAAAAGGCACCAGTTGGGTAGTCGCCACCATGCCGACCAACCCCACCACTATCAAGATCTTGCGGGCCGACGATGGAAAGAAGGAGGATAAGCGACAATATAGATCGGGCGTTCTGTTCACGTAGAGGACGTGGAAGAGTGTGTGCGGGGATGTGAGGAATGTTTAGATATTATTTTTCTCTCGTTGCAACGCACAGGCATTTTTCCTTGTCTATACCTAATAATAAAGGTTCTATTGCATCTTGCGGCACGTCACGGAAATTGCCCACAAAATTATAAAGTATTACCCACCAGTGTCACCTATAGGTCATAACAAGAATATTTCACACAGGTAATCCCCCGCTTGGGCCGGCTCCTGCAGTAGAGACCTACTATTCTGCGATGTGTGCACTGCTGGGAGAAGACGCAGCGCGCCTCTTCGGGCCGATTCATGTCCGGGCGGCCGGTTTTTTAATTTCTTTTTATATTTTTTATTTTATTTTACCTTTTCGTTTTTTCTGCTTTATTAAATAACTTGGGCCTGCAAAAAGGATGCGGAAATTAAAGCGAATGAAAAATTTGAACTAAAAGGTTTAATAAATCATAAAATGCTTTGGATTAAAAAATGTTTATAATTTTATAAAAAATGGCTTATTCAAAACATGTTCGAAATTTTGGAAATGAATGTTCGGGAATCAAAAAATGTTCACCAATTTGAAAAAAAAACCGCCAATTCAAAAAAATGTTCATGAATGGAAAAATATCATAAAAATTACAAAACTTTTCATGACTTTATTCATAAAATGTTCGCTGATTCAAAAAATGATCATGCATTTCAAAATTGTTTGTTAAATATTAAAAAATGTTTGCGAAATCAATAAATGTTTGAGAATTTAAAAAATTGTTCCATTCTAGAAGTGTTCGCCGAGTCACGAAAATTATTCAAAAAATGTTCACAATGTTATTATTTTCTTGCAAATAGTATAAAATGTTCACAAATTCAAAAAATGTTCGTTATTGGAGAAAATGTTTGAAAATTTGTAAAAATGTTACTGAATTTGTAAAATGTGCATGATTTTAATTATGTTCATGAGCTTAAAAAAATGTGCATGATTGTTTACCTCGTTGATGCACCAAAATATGATCATGGCCATTGGAAATTATGGTTTTTTTTTCTCCCGTTGCAACACACGGGCCCTTTTGCTAGTAGTAATAATATCACCTCGATCTATCAGTATATATATATATATATATATATATATATATATATATATATATATATATATATATATATATATATATATATATATATATATAGTGCACGACACATGCTAATTGTGCTTTCCAACCAGTGTCAGATATGTACCAAGTTTGAATTGTATGTTTTCATGACTTCACTATTAGGGTTAGACTTGTACGATATTTGCCTTTTTTTTCTGTACACTCAATGAAACATGTTTTCCTGAATAAGGGTTGCAAAAAAGAGACGATTTAGATAGACCTGGAAATATAGCAACATGCATGTGGAATTGTTTTGTTTTTCTAAACATCTAGACATGATTTTAGTTTTCTTTTTTCTTTATATTCCGTACTGATGGGAGACCGAGCCCCAAATCACCACGCTCTGCTCTGTCAACACTGTTCCCGTGGAGGCCCAACAGCAGCCCACTCCGAATACTGGACCGTGCCGCAGAACTATCAACCGTGCGTGGAAGACCAACCAGAACGTTACCGGCTTGGAGTGGGCCCAGGGCTCTGGTATAAGAAGTTGGGATCCCAAGAGGAGAGTAATAAAAAAATCGATCAGGAAAGGACGGCGCCGGCTACCTACTTCCCACCCTTGGCTCTGAACTAATCCCCTTCTTGCTATCGTGTTTTAGCACACTTATGCTTGTATCCTCATTGTAATCAGACAATTTGCCTACTCTGTTCCACCAATTCGAGCGACAGGAATAGAGATCCTGCTGAGTAGTTAACACTTGGTATATTAAGCCAGCAATTCTTCCTTCTTGTGCATCATCGAGAACCGTCCACAGAAAGCAGATCGACTACATCGGGATGCGATGGAGCCCGTCACGAAGGAGGATATCGTGGAGCTTCTCAAGCATCTCAGGGTGGAGTTCAAGGAGGACGTCAAGACCTCAGTCGTGGCAGAGTTCAGCCACTAGAAGCCGATGATCAATGCACATATCACCCAAAATATTTTTTGGAACTTTCCAAATCGATTTATGTGCTCATTCTCTCATTTCTCTAGTGATCTGTACGTGTAGCTTGTGTCTGCTTTGTGGTTTTGAAGTACTAACAACAAAATGGTTAAGGGACTAATGTATTTGTGGGTGTACACAGGAGAATAGTCCCTGAAGATTTGGTTTAACCATCAAAGTTAACCCCTAAAATTCATGGAATACATAGAGAATTGGTGTACCCTTAAAGAAATAGCCCAAATAATTGGAAAATGAAGACTCTGTCTTCTAATAGTTCTTTTTCTTCTTAACTGAGTCATAGGGAACACCGTTAGTATTATTAACGGGGTCTAGGTGATACACCATATTGTTAACGAGTCATTTTTTTTTAGAAAAGGAGGATGACCCCCGTCCTCTGCATCTGGGCGATGCATACGGCTACTTTATTAATTATTCTCACAAGACCTTACAAAGTAATACAATAGTAAGATTAAAGCCGTCGTCTGAGCAACAAATCGTCGCTACATCTATCCAGTTGATGAAGGGGCGCAGATAGCTGGGCCTAATACCGAACAGACATCGCAGCCAAACCTAACATCTAAGACCTGAGGTCCCATCCAGGACGCCTGCCGGGCATGGGTCTCACCGGTCCGGCATGCTCTCATAGGCCGCCGCCGCCAACTGCCACCGATCCATCTTCAGAACTGTACTGATGCATCAACCTTGCTCGGTCCAGCTATCGTCGACACCACCATGGCGCCCAACGGCACCTCCTCCCTGCGCGCAAACAGCTGAGCATGTCGCGGTCGCCACTGATACACCTCAGCACCATGCTGCCAAGTACCACCAGCCGACACAGCTTGAAGTCTTTGGAAGATCTGTCGTGCGTAGCACCTGCCGATTAGGCATGACAAAGCGTAGCACCTGTCGGCCAGGCATGACTTGACATCTCCACCGAAGCTCCGCGCAAGACAAAGCCGCTCCACCTCCTGCCTCTGACTTCCAGCTCTGCTCCACAAACGATGCTCCCAAGAGAGAAACGACACCGCAATGCCGCCATCGTCCGATCTGGAACACCAGGTCCTAGGGTTTCCCCCGGAGCAGCACGAGTGGGTCGACAGTAGTTACACGACGATGCCTTCATCAAGGTAACGGTGTAGAACGCCGCCATCGCTTGCCGTCAGCTCGGTTTTCACCGGCAACCATGTCTCCCCAACTCGCTGCTGGGGCTAGATGATGGATCTCGAGATCGAATCACCAAGCCTCTGGCCGGCCACCTCCGATGAAGAAGATGACCACCACCACTAGCTACACCGGCCAGAACAGATCTGCCATGTGTCGCCAAGCAGTCCACCAGGCCCTCGACGCCGTCGCCGATCTAAAGCCAGATGGCATGCCGCCGAAGACCGCATCGCGCCGCCGCCCGATCCAGGCCAGCCGCCTGTGGCCCAAGGCAGGGCCGACCGCCGCCGCTGTCGAAGCCATCGCCGCCGCTTCTAGATCGGCCACACCTCCACGCATGTTGGAGCCCCGCCACCCCTGAGACGCGGGAGGGAGGAAGAGCCCCCGCCACCGCCGTCGGCCTACGGGCGCAAGCCGGCGGCGTCCTCTGGCGGCGGCGGGAGAAAGGGAGGAGGATCGGGTGGCCTCTCGAGCGGCGGCTGGGAAGGCCTCCAGAGTCGCCAGGTGGAGAGACCCGGGAGGCAGATGCGTATTCGATTTCAGGGAGGACCTGCATTGTTAACGAGTCATAGGGAACCTATCCTATTTCTTCGAGTGAAGACTTCTAAAATCTCATGCAGTAGAGTTTATTTTCTTCAGCTTTAGAGATGAAGTTCTTTGAGACGCTATCGACAATGTCCTCACGAGTGATTGCCAGTGTGGTTTTTCTACCATGAAGAAATTGACAGTTTGAATGTTTGGAAAGTTGTTGTGAGGGTGCCAGTTGGCAGGTATATCTGACCCTATCAATGGTCAGATTGGAAGGGCCTTATTGGTCATTTCACCTTGGGTTGCGGCCGGGCTATAAATATCTATCCCCGAACATCATTTGGTGGTTAGCTGTTCCGAGTTATTGCATGACAAGTGTCATCTAGAAAAATCCATCCTATGGAGAACCTGATCGAATCCTAAGTGAGGAAAAACCCAAAACCTAGAGCCGAAGTGATTTAACATTACCGAAGATTGTGTTCTGTGTGAATTGAAGATTTATTACCATTGAATACTATGATCTTCTAAGAGGTTAAGCATTATGTTCTAAGCATCCAAGAGTCAATTATTGATTGCCGGGGAAAGAGTTTGTGAAGGTTTCTGAAGGCTTCCTTGGAAATTTACCACGAGTGATTGGGAAAGGTCTAAGTGATCTTAGATCAAGGAGAATAAGGTGAAGACTTTGTCTTCTGAATTAAATCTCAGCCTTTTCAATCGGACAGATCCGCCGCCATGGCTTGACGGCGACACGGTAAGCGCCATCCCCATAAACACTATGCTTGCACCGGACTTGCCTCCCAAGACATTAGCAGTGTTGATCGGGATTTGCAGAGGATTCCTTTGGTTGGTGTGGAAAGGAGCCCAACAGAGGAAGCTGCATTGTTGCATGGGATATTGTCTGTTGACCTAAGTGGGCTGCCGGATCGGCCATCCCAAATCTTCGTTGGCTAAACACGGCATTGCAAGCAAGATGGCCTTGACTCTAGAGAACGGACATGTTAACAACATGGTCAGGTCTCCCTATCTCGGTGCCAAAGGATTCGGTGGCTCTGTTCCATGTGGCGGCTAGGGATCTTGTGGGTAGGGCTGGACACGAGCCGAGGTCAGTCCGCGCCTAGCTTTGGCTCGCCTACAGCGAGCCCAGCTCGGCTCGGCTCGCTGGTTGAACGAGCCTACTTCAAGAGGCTCGGCTCGTTTAGCCTCTTGCTCGGTCCAGCCCGATCAGCTCGCGTGTGAATTGCTATGTGTGTCTACGCCTGTGCAGTATATACATACAGGTAACAGCGCATGTGCATACTGTGTGCCTACTAGCCGGCGATGTGTGCGTGAGCGTGAATCTTGGCCAGGCCCATGTGAGCAACGTACATTGGCGGCGACAAAAGTGCTGCAGACGCTGGGGACGGCAGCAGAAGCTTGGCTAGGCCCATGTGAGCAACGTACCACGGCGTCCAACGCGGCGACGAAAGGGCACGTTCGCCGTCGATGCCGAGAGCGAGCCCTCCAGTGTCGGGCGTGACGACCGGCATCGGGCGTGACAGCGAGGAGGACGGCAAGAGCGGCGGCGCCGCGCGGCACAAACCCTAGCGGCATGGGAGAATTTCTGGAGCAGAGGAGGCCGGCATCGGGTCCCTGGAGTACTCGGGGAATGCTTTGCAGTGGGCTTGGGCTGCTCGTGTTGGCTGCTGTACTGGGCTGCAAATTCCCTAAAAAAAATCGTTGGCAGCGAAATGAGCCACCGAGCTGGACCGAGCGAAAACCTGCTCGGCTCGCTCGCCCAACGGGCCGAAAGTTGCAGCTCGGCTCGCCCTATTTCCTTATCGGGCCGAGCTGAGTCGGGCCAAGCTGAAGCGAGTTTCGGGCCGAGCCAAAAAGCTCGCTCGAGCGTCCAGCCGTACTCGTGGGAGACTGGCAAGGAACATTTTTCTGGGAGGACTAATGGCTGCAGGGCTTCCGCATCAGTGAGCTTGCATCGCTGATATATGACAGGGTTCCCAAGAGAATGAGATTGATGAGAACAGCTCTGAAGAACGCAGCCTGTGAAGAAGACATTGGACCAGACATGAGTGCGACCGCACTACATTAGTTCTTGCTCCTCGGCACGAGAGTGGAGGCTGTGCAGTGCAGCTGCATACAAACGTGAAGACTCGATCGTTCGGGCACCGGAATGTTATCGTCTTTGACGACGTGCTTCCCTCCGCTTCTGAGTTTCTCTGACAGATCCATAATTTTAGAGGCAAGCAGGACTCTTGAGAGGGGACCGACACGGAGTGTTCGCGGGTCTAGCAAGGTGGGTACTAAGAGAGTAGTTGCTTCATGTAAAGGCGGATGTGGTCAGCAATAGCCGTGTAATTACCGTTCTAAACTTGTGGGACTGATGGGAAGTCTTTTCTCCTCTTCTTTATAGAATGATATGCACACTCATGCATATTTAAGAAAAAACATATTTTGAGCATCAGTACAGACACAAGCGCTCATATACACGCGCATACACTCATCCCTATGAGCGCACATACGCACACCCTACCCCTATGAGCACCTTCAAGGGACTGAGCTGGCATATCATCTTGACATTTACGAAGCCACCGTAGGCGCCTCGTTGTCGACGGGAACGTCTCCTCCCACTGAAAGTGCATCCCGGAAATCCCGAAATAAATTCAGGAATAATGCGAGCATCAGGATTTGAACCCTGGTAGGTTGGGATACTACTGTTCACCTAACCATCTCAACCACAGGTTAACAGAGGTACGTACGTAAATACGATGCATCAAACGGAATCTATTTTGTTTCGTTTCGCATGCAAATTTAAACTTAAACTCGCCTTTCCTTCTTTGCATGTGCCTACCCAGCTCGAACGTGTTGATATGGTTTTCGAGTCCGATCCGACCTCCTTCCAGATTCTGTTGTCCGAAAATTTTTTGTTTGGTCCGTATCAATATTAACGCCCGGGGTGTCCGGCTGGAGACGTACGTGCGAGCCCTCCTACCTATCTGGTTATGGCACGCCAAGGCCGCCAACTCAAAGATGCACCGTCGATGGCGCTAGGGAAACGCTGCCCACAAAACAACATATATGCGGCGACACCAACGCCAGAGATCATGGCACCATTGTCGCTAGCAGCCGATCTCATGCTCGAGGTCATGGTGCGGACTGACTTTGTCCCTCACGTCCGTTGCGCCGCCACCTGCGAGCACCTCCGCCGTGATATTCTAAGAGCGCCGTTGATTTGCCGGATCACCCGACAATGCGCCACCTCCATCCTCCGCTACCTCTCCAGTTATGAAGACCAGCCGCTGACGATGGTCCACCCGATCACGCCCGCCGCCGAGTCCTTTTGCCATGGCCACATATTGCCCTTTTTGTCACGTTGCATCGGCAACCTCCTTGGGCAGTATTGTCCGGTGGCATCCCGTGGTAGCCTCGTCGTCCTTTACCGCCCGTGTGTCAAAATCCAACCCAAGTACATGCACTGCTTTGACCTATGTGTTTACAATCTCATGACAGGCCATCCCACCTTCCTTCCAAAAGCATCATATGTCCATACTTATGTTTCCTCGTCCCAACAGTATGTTTTCCTCAACACCGCGGATGGCATCCCCTACTCCTTTTTTTTTTGAAGCACAAATCCCCTACTCCTTCATGCTGCTTATCATTGATATTGGTATGTAAATTCCCATGGGGGTCGATCAGTCGCTACAGTGATCCTGCCATCCTCGTCGACGCTGTGATGCATTGGCTGGTGGATCATGGCAACCAAATCCTCACATATGACATGGGCACGGGGATGCCGGGACTGGTGAACTTCCCACCTACCAACAGCTCCCTACAGCTCCCTACAGTCCCGACAGTTGGTGGTCGCTGGGCACTGGAAACTGCGATCGACATAGAGGAGAAGCTACTGCCATTGTTCCCTGACTTGCCCATTGGTGGTGGTCGTGATGTTCTAAAAAGAACATTTCAGAATGAAAAATAGAAAAGTTTTTTCTTGATCATTTATCAACCATTTTCTGTTTCTTAATTTCGTCTAATGATTGACTAAGAGGGTTGACCAGGTCATTGATACGTATAATATCCAAATACCAAATACGCTCAGTGCTACTGCTGGCTGATCTTTCTGAAGAGGAAAATTTGCCCATGACGACGATGAGCTGATCCGGGAGCTAGTATCTATATGTTCCTGAATCACAGTTTATTCTTGTATGGTAGCTGGTATCTATCCCATCCAACTTACAGTGGAGATGATACGGCCATAGAATATAATGAGGTGAATGAATCAATGATTAGATCATGAAGGAATCCTTCTCCGAATACTATTGTTACACACAACACCAGAGGTGTACCAATACAAATGCTGAACAGATCAATTTTGTAGGAAAAAGAGGAAAAAGAAACATATACAAGCTTCATTGTCGCTTGTTTACCCTATAGAGAATGGGAATGTTCCGGTTGTACTCAATGTATTAAATAGCGGGCTACGACATTTAGCTATGGCACGGCCAAAAGCTATGAAAAGCTATAGCGAAGCTAAACCCCATTTAGCGTTTTTCTTTAAATCATGAAAATTTGTAAAAATAACTAAACTATGAGGCATCATATATGATGTATTGCATATACATGACACATACACATGTTCGCACATCAAAATAAGAGCACCAATAAGGTGTCCTAATTTAATAACCAAGCTTCACATCAATGCATCATATGTATCAAAAACAGGAAAAAAAAATGCAAACTGATGGTGTGTATAGCGGCTTAGCGGGCTAAAAATGACTCTAAATTTAGCGTAATAGCGGGCTATTAGCGGCATTTTCAACTTAGTGTTGAATGTTCATAGCTTTAGCGGGACAGCTCTCAAAGGCTATAGAGGGGCTATAGCGGAGCTATAGCTGGCTATTTAAAACTTTGGTTGTACTACCATAGCAATGTACCATAACATTCAGATTTGTAGACACGAAAGTGGTGGTTCTGTACATTCAACTCCATCTGTGCGGTCCTGCTCCCTGTCATGCTACATGCCTGCGGCTCGCCTCACCCCTCGCCGTTACTGCAGCACCTTGTAGTCGTGCTCCATCTCCCACCAGTCATAGTAAGAATAAAACTGCCATGAGACAGCGTTCGCTTGCCACCCCTTCCAAGCGAACGTCGGGTGGGTAAAATGAAAATAAACATATAGTCCAGAAAATCGTCAAAATTGAAACGGTCCAAAGGACTTGTGTCGGTGTCAAAACCGGCGGATCTCGGGTAGGGGGTCCTGAACTGTGCGTCTAGGCGGATCGTAACAAAAGACAAGGGACACGATGTTTTTACCCAGGTTCGGGCCCTCTCGATGGAGGTAAAACCCTACTCCTGCTTGATTAATATTGATGATATGGGTAGTGCAAGAGTAGATCTACCACGAGATCAGAGAGGCTAAACCCTAGAAGCTAGCCTATGGTATGATTGTTGTTCGTCCTACGGACTAAAACCCTCCGGTTTATATAGACACCGGAGAGGGTTAAGGTTACACAGAGTCGGTTACAATGGAAGGAGATCTACATATCCGTATCACCAAGCTTGCCTTCCACGCCAAGGAAAGTCCCATCCGGACACGGGACAAAGTCTTCAATCTTGTATCTTCATAGTCCAGGGGTCCGGCCAAAGGTCATAGTCCGGCTGTCCGGACACCGTCTAATCCAGGACTCCCTCAGTAGCCCATGAACCAGTCTTCAATGACGACGAGTCCGGCGTGCAGTTTGTCTTCGGCATTGCAAGGCGGGTTCCTCCTCCGAATACTTCATAGAAGATTATGAACACAAGGATAGTGTCCGGCTCTGCAAAATAATTTCCACATAACACCGTAGAAAGAATAATATTTACACAAATCCAATCTGCCGACGTATTCCGCAGCGTGTCATCACACCACGGCCAAGCCTTTATTCGAATCGTTTTTACTGTCCCACCTCAGCTCGTTTAGCGAGGCGGTTTCCTTGACACGTCTTGTCAAAGCAGAGATCGTGTCCCCTTATTCCGGGATTCTCATCAATACAGACGTGGGTAACCCAATCGCGCCCGTTGGCACGTCTCCTCTTTCGAAGGCGAGTACCCAAACGGTCACGGGGGAGGGCTCTTGGTATTCAACCTCTTTATAAAGAGACCAAGGCTCTACTCCTTTCTTTCAATCTCAATCGAGTCCACCCCTCGCCTCGAGTTCCAAGACCCAAAGCTCCAGATTTAGGCGCTTCGGACCTTCGATGATGTCCGGCTCCGACCTTCAAGGCCGGTGGATGCCTTCCTCCGTTACGGAAGAAGACGTGCTAAAGCTGAGAGATGCCAGGTATTTAACCGGCGAAATCTCGCATAGGCTGCTTGCTCAAGGGAAAGTTATTCCCACTCCCAAGCCTGGTGAGAGCGTGGTGTTCGCGTCTCACTTCCTTCGGGGGTTAGGCTTCCCGACGGATCCCTTCGTGAGGGGCTCATGTTTTATTATGGGTTAGAATTTCACGACTTGGATCCGGAGTCCATCCTCCACATCTCATCGTTCATCGTCGTGTGCGAAGCCTTCCTCCGCATTACCCCTCACTTCGGATTGTGGCTCAAGACCTTCAAAGTAGAGCCGAAGATGATCAAGGGGCAGCAAGCGGAGTGCGGAGGGGCTGTTATAAGCAAGAATGCTGACGCTCCATAGCCCGAGGGCTCTTTTCAAGAGGAGTTCAGCTTATGGCAACGAGAGTGGTTTTATATCACAGCGCCCAGGGGCACCAAGTGGGTGGCGCCTCCTGTCTTTTGCTCGGGTCCTCCCCCACGGCTGGCGTCATGGGTCAATAAAGGGCTCGGCTGGGGGCCGTCCAAGGACGTGCCCTTGTTGCAGGGCCGCATTCAAGATCTCCTGGAAAGAGACATCAACCTGGCCGTAGTGGCGCAGGTCATGTTGATTCGCCGCACTTTGCCCTGCAAACGCCGCCCCCTCCGCCTGTGGGAGTTTAATCCAGAGGGACCACGAGCTCTCCAACACTTTACGGGCATGACGCCCATGGAGATGCACGAATTGTTCTTCGGATCACAAGCAATGTGTCCGGGCTTGACCGAGGACGCAGGTCTAAGCTGCAATCGCACGGATACTCAAGTAAGTAGCCCTGTACCTGGACACGCTATCCGTATATTCGTCATAAAATTGCCCTTAAAGGAGTTGTCCCTTTAAACATGAGTGGATAGTGAAAGCAAAGCTGATCAGGTGTCCGGCCCCCCTCCCCGAGACCACGCCGGATCCCATGTTAACCAGGATGCTGGAGGTTGCGCCCTTGGAAGAAGGCGAAGGGGCGAACAAGGAAGCTACCGTCTCCTCGAAGGAGGCTATCCGAAAAGGAGGGATCGAGAATCCCTCCATCCAGGGAAAGAAGAGGACCGCCTCTGAAGACCCGGAGACCATGGTCTCAAAGCGGGGGAAGAGATCTTCGTCAGGGGGTCCTGCGCCTGGAAGTGCCTCGGCCGCACTGTGCCCTCAAGGGGATCAGCCCTCCAGCGAGCCATAAGTAGAGAGGGGAGTTTCCAAATAAGAGACATCCCTATTTTATTCCTGAGAAAGACAACTGAATTTTTACCTTGTAGTTCGGATCTCCGCCCTTCGCAGCAGAGCTCATCTTCAGGGGATCTTCATTCGGAGATGATGGAGAGCGGAACGCCCCCTCCTGCCGTACCGCCTTGCGAGGCGGGCGACCCTGAGGTGTCGTCGCGGAGGGTTTCTCCGAATCCGGCAGGGCCGAAAAACAGCCATATGGCTCCCCAGAGCCCTCCGTGCCAGACCTTCGAAAAAGGCCATCAGACGAGTCCGTCACCGTCCGGTGTACGGTCGGAGGATTTGAAGGATCTGCTCGGGCGAGCGTCTATCTCAGAAGAACATCGTGCATTGATGGGCACGGTGATTGAAAGGATTTCATCCGCGGAGAGCGGGTTGCACGAGTCCGTCAGGAGTTTACTGACAGGTTTTGAGGTGCGCGAAATGATGTACCTTTTGTCGGTTCCGCATATAAAAAGATGCGCCGTGTATAGATAGTAGCCCCTGAGACTCAGTGCGTTGTCAAAGATGACAGCGCGCCGAGGATCATAATCCCAGGTATAACATGTCGCTCTTCCTATGTAGGTGGCGAAGTGTCCGGTGGCACGCCGGACTGATGAATTTGCCGAGCTAAAGCGGCAACTTGACGTGGCGGAGGCCGACATCGCGCTTGTCAACAAGCGGTTCGACGAGTCGCAAGGTATGAAATTTTCTCCGCGGACACCTGGTAAGGGGGCTTGATGACCTTGCCTTACAACATGTATGCTTGATGCAGATGGTGCCACTGCCATGGAGAACCTTTGGGCGGAACTCGCCCGAGCCAAGGAGCAGGCCAGAAAAAGTGATGCGGCTGCCTTGAAGGCGGCCGAAGAGTTGAAAGCCGAATAGGCTACTCACTGCCGAAGCAGGAAGGAAATGGCCGAGATGGCGGTGAAGTTGAAGGATGCTACCGACCGCTGCAAGCTTCTTGAGAAGATCGGGCGGAACAAAAGGACCTAGAGAAAGCCACTACCGAGACAAAGGATGCTCGCTCTGCAATGAGAGCCATGAAGCAGGAGCTACATCAGGCCGGAGATATCGCGGCGGGAAAGCCCTTTATGCTGCGGATGAAGTTCGGGGATCCTAAGTATGCTCAGTTGGACCAGCTGTGGGGTGCGGCGGATACTTATCTGGACTTGGCGGCAAGTGCCGCGGACGCGGCCGAACACTTCCGGGATCAAAAGGATCACGAAGTGGAAAAGCTTTTTTGGTCGCAGTTCCACAATCCAGAGCGCCCACTTCCATTATCCGAGCGATTGGCCAAATGGGCGGAGCTAAATAGGTTATCCGGAATCGCCATGAAGGGAGTCATCTGTGGCTGGAGGGGCCTGAGCCGAAGAGTTATTTTGGTTTGGTGCAGCAGTTCTTTGGTGCGGTGCCCCATATCAATGCAATGAAGAGGTCAGCATGCATAGAGGGTGCGCGGATGCCTCTAGCCCGTGTCAAGACATACTGGGCGGAGATGAAGACCACCGACGTTGCATCCCAAGATTCGGACGGGAGCCGAATACCTGCCGAGCACTATTTTCAGGAAGTTCTGCAGGGCGATCGTTTAATAGAGACGCAGTGCTCGAAGGACATCATGTTCGAATAACATGTATAATTGTAAGACAATGTTTTGATGGAATATAAAAGCTTTTTATAATTGTGTCTGCAAGAATTAAAATACCTCATGTGCGGCCGTTAATGTATATGTGTATATAACCTGAAAGATGGCAGTCTTCGGCTTCAGCCCCCATGCATATAATGCGGGGGTGTTCACAAAAGGCGCATTTTCACACTTGATCCAACGTCTTGGTCCTATAAAGGAGGTGATAGCGTAGCGAACTAGGCAACCAGACTATAATGCTTTATCACTTTCACTTAGCCATAGGAGTTTGACAGTGGGGCTACTATGCCCCTAGGGGCACCGCGCTCGCCCGAATTCGGGGCGGTGTGTGCCTGACCGGAAAACGGTCCTTCGTTAATGCGGAGGAATCCTAAAGATTCCGATGGGTCATCGAGTGGTTGACCAGTCTCACGCTACATCATGACAGTCAGTTTTCGGCTTTCTCTACTGAGGTGCTCGCCCGGCCGAACCGGGGCACAATCGCAGTAGTTCTCCTGGTGCCGCCTTAGCCGATAGAGCGGAACGTAAGGCAGCAAAACACAGGAGCCGGGCAAACCCAACATTTGACCAAAGACATGATTCGGAGCTGATGCATATAAGGCCAAACTCGTGACGCCGAACACTCCCTAAGGTATTCGGTCTTTATGAAAACGGGCTGAACAGCGCCCTTATTAATAAGCCCCTGGTGTCCAGGTACGCGCAAACGTCTGACGTGGCCGATGCCAAAACGCCAGCCTCCACCTCGGTTATAGCAAGAAACCGGGGGATGTGTATCAACAAGAGACAGTAAAAAAGGTTTACGCAGGGTCTTAATCTGAAAAGAATCCTTGCAACGGTTCCCAACTGCACGTCTGTACCTGTGTCTCTGTTGTGCCGTATCCTGGACGGGTGTAGCACGGTGTTCATCTGTAAAAGAGAGGAACCTAGTTGAAAAAGATCGTGCAAAAATGTACGTTACATTAAATAAACAAAGTACATTTTTTTTAATGAATAAAATTGAGCTTTATTGTCTCTTGTTGTACATGTGCGGAGCCCCTTGAACGGGGGCATGCGGATAGTAAACCCTTACGCCGGACTGGTCTAGCCATGTCCGGGGTCTGAACGACCTGTTTAGGTGCTTTGCCTAATGAGGCCGGTTTAGTGTGTGGCTGTTAATGCAGCCGCACAATCTTCTGTGCTCGAGGAACACTCGATATTTCCCTTTAATGAGATGATGCCTCGTGGACCGGGCATTTTAAGTATAAGGGATGCATAATGCGGTATTGCGTTGAAGCGGGCGAAAGCTTCGCGTCCCAGTAGTGCTTGATAGCTGCTTGTAAATGGTGCGATGTGGAAGGTTAGCTTTTCGCGGCGGAAGTTGTCGGGTGAGCCGAACATAACTTCTAACAGGAGAGAGCCCGTACAATGGGCATCTGGGCCTGGCGTCACCCCTTGAAAGGAAGTGTTGCTTTGGCGAATTGTTGTTGGGTCTATCCCCAGTTTGCGGATTGTGTCCTGATATATCAGGTTTAAATCACTGCCGCCGTCCATTAGGACTTGTGTCAAGTGGAGTCCGTCAATTATCGGATCTAATACCAAGGCAGTCCAACCTGCGTTCCGGATACTTCTAGAGTAATCCTGATGGTTGAAGGTGATTGGTTTTAACAACCAGTGGCGGGACTCCTCTGGGATAGGCCGTGTGGCGCGTATCTCTATGGGCGCCACTATTTTCTCCCTTTTTGTCACGTGAAGTGAATTTACTGTTTTAACTTCTTGTGGGAAGTTCTTTTGTTTTCCGGTGCTCTGCTTGTGGGGTTCGTCATCGTCCTCGCTTGGTGTGTCGAGCCCCTTGTGTTCGGCGTTGAGTCTCCCGGATTGCTTGAAGACCCAACAATCTATGTGTGTATGGTTTGCAGGCTTCCCGGGAGTACTGTGTATTTGACATATCTTGTTTAGGATTTTGTTTAACTTAGATAGCTCGTCCCTGTTATCTTTGGGGGGCAGCCTTTTCTGATTCTGCCGAGGGCTTTTGAATCCGGCGTTGACTGCTGTGCTCTTCGGGCTGTTTCCCTTGGTCCGGCGCTGGTCCTTGCGGCATCGCGGTTTCCCGTTTCCATCCCTAACTTCGGATGTACTTGGGTCGCTGGTACCGCATCTTGCCAACCAGCTGTCCTCTCCTGCGCAAAAGCGGGTCACGAGGCTTGTTAGTGCGGCCATTGTTCTTGGCTTTTCTTGGCCGAGGTGTCTGGCGAGCCATTCGTCTCGGACGCTGTGTTTGAAAGCTGCTAAGGCTTCGGCGTCCGGACAGTCGACTATCTGGTTCTTTTTAGTAAGAAATCTGTTCCAGAGTTTCCGGGCTGACTCTCCGGGTTGTTGAGTTATGTGACTTAGATCATCTGCATCCGGAGGTCGGACGTAAGTCCCTTGAAAATTTGCCCGAAAAGCATCCTCGAGCTCTTCCCAACTTCCGATGGTGTTTTCAGGAAGGCTTTTGAGCCAATGCCGGGCTGGCCCTTTGAGTTTGAGTGGTAAGTATTTTATGGCGTGGAGATCATCTCCTCTAGCCATGTATATGTGGAGGATGTAATCCTCAATCCAGACTCCAGGGTCTGTTATCCCGTCGTATGCCTCTATGTTTACAGGCTTGAATCCCGCTGGGAATTCATGATCCAGCACCTCATCGGTGAAACATAGGGGGTGTGCGGCGCCCCTATATCTGGGCGTACCGCGATGTTCGGATATTTGATGTGTTGCATTGCTTGGTAGAGCTTGCTTTCTTGGCCCATAGATAGATCTGGCTGGGCCATCATTTTGATGTGAATCCTTGTGCGGATCACGTGCCGGCTTGTGTGCGGCATCCTTTGCCGCACTGTGTTGGCCATGGGGTCGTTTGTCCGACCGGGTGGCTTCCTTATTATTTTTTGATTGCGGGGGCTCTAAGGCCTCATCATCGAATTCCGGCAATAATTTTCGCTTCGGATAGCTCTTTGTGTGACGACTGTCGCCGTATTTGTCTGCGGTGTTGAGTACTTTGCTCCATCTAATTCTGAGTGCATCTTCTGCTGTTTTGAGCTTCCGCTTCTGCTTTTTCAGGCTACGCGCAGTGGCGAAGAGCCATTTTTGGAGGTTCTTCTACTCCAGCAACTTGTCCGGCGTGACGTCGTCCGGACTGTTGTCTTCACCGAGGACGGGTTGTTTATCCAAGTTGCCCTGTTCGGGCGGTTGCTCGATGGCATGTTCTTCGTCCGCCGGTTCGCCCTGCTCTATGGCTGGGTCTGTATGGCTGTTTTCTCTGTCGAGGTGGGGTTTGGAGAGGCGCTTACGCCGCCGTTTTGATTGCTTTTCGAGGGAACGGTCCCTCGTTGCATCCTTTTGTTCCTCGTCGTCGTTTCCTTTAGGTGTATCAACCATGTATACATCGTGAGATGGGGTGGTTGTCCAGTGGCCTATAGGCGCTGATTCCTGTTCGTCTCCTACATCGTCGTCCATACCGTCGATGTCTTCGGAGTCGAAGTTAAGCATGTCGGTTAATCATCGACAGTGGCTACAAAGTGGGTGGTGGGTGGGCATTGAATTTCTTCGTCGTCCGCATCCCAACCTTCCTGACCGTAGTTCGGCCGGAGCTCTCCTGATAAAGAGAGAGACTTTAGTGAATTCAGAATGTCGCCGAAAGGAGAGTGCTGAAAGATGTCCGTGGCGGTGAACTCCATTATCGGCGCCCAGTAAGAATAAAACTGCCATGAGACAGCGTTCGCTTGCCACCCCTTCCAAGCGAACGTCGGGTGGGTAAAATGAAAATAAACATATAGTCCAGAAAATCGTCAAAATTGAAACGGTCCAAAGGACTTGTGTCGGTGTCAAAACCGGCGGATCTCGGGTAGGGGGTCCCGAACTGTGCGTCTAGGCGGATGGTAACAGAAGACAAGGGACACGATGTTTTTACCCAGGTTCGGGCCCTTTCGATGGAGGTAAAACCCTACTCCTGCTTATTAATATTGATGATATGGGTAGTGCAAGAGTAGATCTACCACGAGACCAGAGAGGCTAAACCCTAGAAGCTAGCCTATGGTATGATTGTTGTTGGTCCTACGGACTAAAACCCTCCGGTTTATATAGACACCGGAGAGGGTTAGGGTTACACAAAGTCGGTTACAATGGAAGGAGATCTACATATCCGTATCGCCAAGCTTGCCTTCCACGCCAAGGAAAGTCCCATCCGGACACGGGACACAGTCTTTAATCTTGTATCTTCATAGTCCAGGAGTCCGGCCAAAGGTCATAGTCCGGCCGTCCGGACACCCCCTAATCCAGGACTCCCTCAACTTGTTTCCCCGCAATCTCTCTATGCGAGCAATCGATGCAGACTCTGGGGATTATTCTTCTTTCCAAAACAAGTTTCTCCTCGGAAAACTTTTTTTTTGCTTTCCAACTATTTTTCTTGTTATTGTAGGGGTTTTCATACTATTTTACTTTGACACATTCTATTTCACAACCTGACATCTAAATTGAATATATCACCGCAATATACGGGGAATCATTTGGTTTTCTAATAAAATATTGCGCCATGGATTCACTAGAAATAAAAGTTCACATGGTTTACAATCCTATGAATTAAACGAAGAAAATCATGTTAAGAATCATGGGACAGACTATACAGCAGGTAGCTAGTCTCCTAAGAAGTCCCCTCCTCCGAAGGAGTCCCCTCCTCCAGTGTAAGAGGAATCTCCCGAGCGCCACGACCAGGAGCTTCCCTTGAGGTCCTCTGATGATGGCGAGGAGACATCCGACTCTGTCACCTCAGAGGTGGAGGAGTTCGTAGTAGAGTTTTGTCCGGTGGACGATCCTCTGGGAGACCTGAAGTAGTCCCAGAGCCCGTCCATCACCCAATAAGAATCACCATAATCATCAGCCCGGCTTCGGGAGATGACTTGTCTGAGCGAGGCACATGGGACCAAGTGAATAGGCGATCAAAATACTGGCAATTTTTTCCTTGATTAGTGAGCTTAGCGATAAGAAATTAATTAATAAGCTTGCTAACCTTTCTTGTTTGCGTCGCGTCCGTGCTGCAAGTGACTCGTCATTGTTCTCATCAATACGATGCTTCTGGAACTGGATGTACACGTAGACGCTAACAAATTAATTTTGATGCCCCCAATATGCAGTTAATGAACCAGCAGAAGATTAGACCCGCAAAAGTTAAACATGCATAAGATGTGTCCTCCCTCGCCTCCCCGAGCGCGATCTTCTCACCTTCGCTAGATCCCGAAGTTGTCCTATTCACTTCCCCACCGACTTCTCCTAGCGGATCAGGCGGAGGGTATTTGAAGTCCTCATCTCAGACCCAACTCCCCTACAATCCCAAGGTACTGATGCAACTTTCTTGTAAGCTCTAGATGCCAATTTCACTTTATTTGTGGGATCAAAGGGAAGTGTAGGTAGTTTACCTAACACTTTACAAATCTGACTACTTTTCTGCATTACACTGCAGGATGGCAAAGGTATGGTATGTACTACCACTGTCCTGGTTTATTTTTCCCTATTGTATTTTGTGCCAAAATTTGACCATAAATTTAACTATTTTGACAGCACCCTTTTTGGTTTATTTTGACCAAAAATTTCATGCATGTCACCAAAATTTATATCATTGAAAACTATGTTCAAATACGAAACCAACGGTATAATTTTTCTTGGCATGTAATAACATTTTGTTAGTTAAATATTTGATCAAAATTTGGCATAAATTACAAAAGGTGCTGTCAACCAACGGTATACTAGACGAGGATGGAGGTAGTATTTGACTACCTCCATTAAATATATATATGTATTGGACTACATCCAATAAATATATGATATGCAAAGATATTTTGCTGCTGGTTTAAATACATTTTACTATGTTATGCCTGAATTATACATAGTTCATCCAGTTTATGTATTTTACAATGTGTATTTTATATACTTTGGCTTTCCTTTCCATTACCTTCCTTCATGATTCTTTTCTGTGTTCTGTTAAAAGATTAACCAGCAATTCAATATGAAAGCAATATAGCACCGGCTGCCAGAATAGAAATAGCTTCTACATGTTGTACTTATGTTTGATGGTTGAAAATGGTTGTCCAGGTTACAATTGATGTTATCCATGCAGGAGCAGAACTGAACTCATAACGTGTTAGATCTGATGGTGACTGAGCATAGAGTAAATCACGAGCAAAGGGGAATCGCGGACGAGAATTTTGCCGTGATGGTAAGGAAGGAATGGCGCAATCGCCCGCGATAACGCCGTGATCCCCCGCGATTTACTGAGCCATGCAAATCGCGCGGTGGCTTCTGATCCGTGATAGGGTATATTTTGCCCACTACTTTAATCTATGTTGGTGAGTACAGAACAAGACAATTTATTCCTAGGTTTCTAATATGATTTGTAACTTGAAATACCCTATCATGCACAACAACCTTCTTCAAAGTTTGCATTATGTATGCTCTGTTTCCTAGAGCTGCGTCAGGTGTCTGCTAGTAAAGATACTTCTAGTCAGCGTATCAAGGTAATTAGGGTAGGGCACGCCTCCTACATCTACTTCTTGTCAGCTTCATTATCTATAGGATGCATCATGGGAAAATCTCAAGGGTGAGCATGCATACAGCTAAGTACTACAGTAGTAATTTGGGATGCACGAGACAAACCTGGCCGCCGGCGGTATTGCTGCTGAAGGATACAGCCGACGCAGGGCTCAAGGGGGTGCGAGCCGGAAGCCTCAGGCTTGCCGATCGCGGGAGTCCGCGTCGCCATTGCTGATTGGATCTCTCTTTGATTAGTTTTCTGCAAAAACCGGCAGACGGTCTGACGCCTTCTATTGTCTATAAAGGGCAGGAGTCCGAGTACGGGACGTTCATGGACCCAGACGTAACCTATTCCTAATTTATGTGATATCTTTATTTTCCAGTGCAATTAGCTTTTACGAATCGAACCCTGAAAACTCAAAGCTTCACCGGTCTATTTTTTATACTAGCAAAAAAGCAAAACTTTGCCCACCTTTTACGTGTTTGGTCCAACAGCCCCCGTGTCATCCCTGCTACGGCGACTCGGGCGGCGCCCAAACCTTAGCCACCGGGGCGTGATCTCCCTCTTCCCCTCCCTCCGCCACCGCCGGAAAACACCGCCGGGCTAAGCCCGGAGGCCGACGGCGGTGGCGAGGGAATCCCTCTCTCCCACATCTTAAGGGTGGTGCGGGGGCCTAAACCCGTGGTGGCACGGCCGATCCAATCTATGCGGCGCGGCGGCGATGCCTGTGATAGGCGGCGGCATGGTGATCGACCCTACCTCGGGTAGCAGCAGCTGCAGGCGCGGTGCGTCACTGTACCGGAAGGGTGGTGGCTATGGTCCGCGGCAGCGCGCCATTGGGCGTCTGATCGGTGGCGGTGGCGTGGAAGGCCTGGTGGACTGTTCAGCGGCACCGCTAGTCAGATCTGATCTGGCAAGTGCGGCCGGCGGTGGTGGCCAACTCCTCCGTCGGAGGTGGTCGGCTTGAGGCCGGATGGTCAGATCTCGAGATCCGTCATCTAGTCCCGGCTGCGAGTCGGGAATACAGAGTTGCCGGTGAAAACCGAGCCGATGGCAGGCGATTGTGATGTTCTGCGTGGTTACCCTGATGAAGGCATCGTCGTGTAACTTCTGTCGACCCACTCGTGCTGCTCCGAGGGGAAACCCTAAGATCTGGTCTTCCAGATCGGACGATGGCGGCACAGCGGTGTCGTTGCTCTTGGAAGCATCGTTTGTGGAGCAGCGCTAGAAGACAGAGGCAGGAGTTGAAGTCGCTTCGTCTTGCACGGAGCTTCGGTGTAGATGTCAAGTCATGCCCGGCCGGCAGGTGCTACGCTGTGTCATGCCTGGTCGGCAGGTGTTACGCACGACAGATCCGCCAGAATCTTCGCGCCTGAATGGACGAGCGTAGGGTGGTGGCGTCGTTGTCGTTGTGGTGGCGTCATCGGATGGACAAACTGGCAAGGAGGATGCGGATCTCTCTCATGAAGATGTGTCAGCGGTTCGATGATGATGGCGGCTTCTAAAACGTGTGCATGTGCTGTACGCTTTAGGTCTGCTGCACCGGCTTTAGTTTCGATACGTTATGTGGATGGATCAGCGACGACACCGGTTTTAGATATGGGGAGTGAGAGCACTCCATATTATCGAGTTTTGTAGGTGTGAGTGGTGGTTTCGGGTGGCTTGATGTATATTCATGTTAGACCTTTGTTGAATAATAAATAAAGATGGCCGTATGCATCGATTGATGTAGAGACTGGGGGTTTTAACACCCTTTTTCCAAAAAATCTTTTAAGTGTTTGTAAGTAACACATCATGGTTCTCAACAAAAAGAACACATCATGTTTTTGTAACACGGTATTGATGCAAGCACGCATATATACGCGCATACACTCATCCCTATGAACGCAACACGTACCCACTACTCCTATGAGCATCTCCGAGAGACTGAGCCGGCATATCATCTTAAGAACTTCTCCTCCCACTGAAAGCGTATACCGGAAATCCTGGAATAAATACGAGCATCAGGAGTTGAACACAGGTGGGCTGAGGATAACACTATCCTCCTAACCATCCAACCATAGGAGGAAGGCTACACACATGCTTATTGGTCAAGAAAGAAAGCGGGTACACCAATCCACAAATTTGAATGGATCGGGACGGTTGAGATGCACAAATAATGTCGCCGCATGCATCTGCCTACCTTTCATGACCCCATGTACTCAAGAACTCTGACGATGCATATCGACTCCTGACCTGAAGCAAGAAAAGATTCCTGAAATAGGTCGAGGAATGTGAGGTTGCATTCTATGGTAAAATCTCTCCTATCTGTCCTTGTCCGTGGCGGCGATGGCACGGATATTACTGGTGGCGTGGGGTGGCGGCCATTTTTCATTCAGGCATTGATGTACAAGTCTGTAGAGGTTCCTTGAACATCTTCTCCTTGGGGTAAAGTTCCTGCTACAGATTTTGATCAGTGTGTTGCCAGTTGAGTTCATGTAAGTACCGCGGGTTGGCATTGCTATAAAAGCCCTCTCAGTTCTTCACATTCTCTCGGAGTTGAGGTCAGATCGAAGATAATGGGGACGAGATCGATAACCCTTCTCTCGCACCGACTTCGATCTGCAGACGGCCGACACACGTGCCAAAGTTCAGATCACCAGGGATAGATTTTTCGACAAAGAGAATATATTAATATCATGAAGATACCAATTACAGCAGGTGTCTATACCGGCGAGATGTCCAAAGACATCAAGGATATACATAGCCAACAAAAATAAATAAAAAGAATACGATCATGAATCACTAGCATCGGAAGCACTCTAACCTCCACAAAAGACAACACCCGGTATATAAAAGAGGTTCTCCAAAAACAACGCCTCTAAGAAAGAAACAATACACAAGCCTTGTCTTTGCCCGTTCAAACATCTTGTGTTTTCACCATGGACAAAGTCTAAGTTCACCAAAAAACAATGCCTTGAACAAGGCCATTACCAGGTTCAACCAATAATGGCCGGACCTTGGATTTTCACACCGAAATCAAGACTTGGTACTCAAGGAGCACCACCAAAAATCCAGTTATCCAGTGCGGCCGCTCCCACTTGCCGAGGCTGCAGTTGATAGTCCCCAAACACCTATCACACGGTCTCCATCCCATCCAATACACCCTTCCTCCCAAGCTTCAGGACCCCCAATCGCAGCCGCTGTGACTTTCTTCCCCTCTATCTATGCCTTGCAAATCTTGACTTAGACATGTATCATGGCATCGATAAGAAAACAAAGCTTCGGGCGCGCCCTCTTGCAGCCATGTTGACTGATAATATGAGCACATGCGACCGGATCCTTTCCGATCTAGAAATCAAGGGGCGACATACGCCAATCAGTATAGATATCCGACGGGGAAGGCCGGAAGTCGTCAGCGTCCAGATCCAAGAGAACGACATCTGGTAGAAAGATGACTTGGCGGACGAAAACTGTCAGCAGCCCCCGCATTGCCCTCCTCTTGTTCCTGACCTGCAGACAAATGTCAGCGACGCTGCATCGTGCCACCCGCAACCACGGAGGTCCGAACTTGACGAGGCGCCAACCATGGCATGAGATGGGACAAGCCAGACCCGGCGACTCAAAGCCCCACCGCTGCCACTACTGCGGCACCGCGTGTAGCCTGCAAGCCCAGCCACCTCGCCACTCCAGCAACCACCGCCGCCGCCATCGCCTTGGAGAGAGGCCGCCGCGCCGGATCCCTATCTCCATCGCCACAATGAATGATCTTAGGCCGTCTCACGCACCATCATGATCCGTCGACATGGACCGCTAGCAACTGCCATAGGAGAGGAGGAAAATCCCAGGCGCCCCGACACTATCGCCATTGCGCAGGCTTCGCCCGATAGTGGCTAACGGCGGTTGCGGTGAGGAGGAGGAGTGGAGGAAGGAGAGCTACCGGCGGGAAGGATCAAGGCCACACCTGAGTTTCGCTGCTGGGGACGACGCGGGTCTGATAATGGATATATTGGAGGGAGAAGTGAATGAACTACGGGCCAAACTCTCAGAGCTGATGGAATTAAAGACAGAAGTGTAGCAATTATGTTCTGAGGTTGTGACCATGCCGAAGGTGGAACAAAAGCTTCTGGACAACAAGAACCCAGATCGGCTCCGATGCGATTTACACGTCGGAACGAAACTTCACCGTGGATTTTGGCATCTTTGTCGCTGGTTCGACTGGTCGTCTCAGCTAGGCTGACGACTATCTTCCATGTAGGATCTTCAAGATCGGACGGATGTGTTCGTCACCATCAACTCCGATCTCAGCGAAGAACATGGAGGAGTCGTCCATGGAGCTCAGGGTCTCAACGTCAACATTGTCCTCAGGCGACCATGCAGATTTTTCTGGACAATGGATTCGTGTTCACTGTCCCCGTTTCTCGAGCGTCACTTTGACGATTGCTTCTATGGAATTGTGCGGAATTGAATATAGAACTACCCTGCAAAATTTCATCGTGTTCCGATGAATAAATCTCCGACAATCTACGATATATTAGAGCCCTGTCGAATCTGGACGGGAATCTAGAAGAGTTTAAGGCGAGGAGTCCTACGTCCAGCTTGGATATACTTTGGAAATCCCAACCGCTTTGGAACATGGACACATGATTTTACCCATGTTCGGGCTCTCTTTAAGAGATGATACTCTACGTCCTACTTTTGTTTGTATTGATATGGGGATAGTACAGAGTACAGGTATCTACGACGAGATTGTTGTGTATGATTCTAATTATCTGGAATATCAACTATCGACTAACCTAACATCGGCTTATATAATATACCCTAGGATAACAAGAGTATTAGTCGGATATGTTGATGGAGATGAGTCCTCGGTTTCTGTGGCAAGTCTTGTGAAATCTCCCTTGTATATGTCATGGGCTGCGTGAAGAAGCCCTTTAGTGTGAACCGCATGGGGATTCTCGGCTCGACCCATCTGTTCGGGAGACACGTGGTGAGTACCCCTAATTCAGGACACCATCACTTGGCATCCGTGATGAGCAGGTCCACATGCAGGTGCAGGTCGATGCTGGTGGTGGTCTCGGGCAGGTCGAGTGTGGCCAGTAACTCTTCGCCTACACTGTCCAGCTTCTTGGGGTCTTGGTCGTCGTCCGTGGTGTTGGGCAGGCTGTCGGCTGTCGGAGGTCGGCCGCAGCTCGTTGTCTTCCTTGGAGTAGCTCATGTGGTGGTAGTAGTTGTCCAAGGAAAGTAGGGCAATAGGCTACTTATAAGTAGTCATCCAAGGAGAGAGTAGGCCATCCAAGGTGGTAGTAGCTTATGATGCTGCACGTCCATCATGTGGTGGTAGTCGTCTAAGGAAAGTTGGCCACTTGGATTAGGGCCGTAGATCTTAAGGCAATCTCGTAGGAGCGTGATCTACTGAGACTTGGAAAGAGTATGGACTATCAATAAATCCTGGGAGTCCGATAACAGTAGGAAAGAGTACAGACTCTAATCTTTATATATGTGTCCCCTTTGTCGAACTCAATCGTTCGTTCGGTTCTCGCCTGGACTACTTTCCAGCCGCCGCCACCGCCGCCGCCGCTCTGGAACGGCAATCTCTCTCCCTTCCCATGGCGGCCATGTCACAGACCGACCAGGCCCGGCCGTTGGCGATGGCTGATCTGGAGGCCGCCATCGCAGCGCTCCCCTTCAAGAAGCAGCGCCTCCGGGAGTCCTTCCACCGCGTCGTCGAATGCGCGCCTCCCCATGTCAAGCTCCCCTTCACCTGGGACGACATTGATGCCCACCTCTCCTCCCTTCACTCGTCCCTCTCCCTCCGGTTCCGCCAGATGCAGCGGCCGCCCCACCCCATCGCCCCTGCAGTCTCAACCCCACACAATAACGAGTCCATCCAGGAGGATCAAGAGATGGTTAGGGATGATGAAGACGCATCCTCAGTTCAAGAGATGAAGGAAGATAACATGCATAAATATACAGAGGACCAGAAGAAGAAGGTGGGGGTCCCACGTCTAGACACAGACAATGGATTTGCGGCGGCGCCATGCCACAGGCCGGGAGGAACTCTTGATCAAGTGTTTCAGATTCCGATGCCGGTTCACGCCCCGTACGCCGGCAACCCTATACTTCACCAGCCATACATGGGGGTGCTCCCGCCTGATGTGATGCTTCCTGTGCCGGAGCGACAACAACCAGACATGGCGTACCAACACGAGTTTCCTGCCATGCCGATGAGCAACAATGTTCCTATGATGGTCCAGCAGCCATACACGCCGTACTTCGGCCAAGAGTTATTTCCTGTTGTTTTGAGGCAACACAAGATGGGCATCGACCATGTACTTCAGAACCAGCATTACATGTCGCACCATCAACCCTACTTCCCACAACACTCCATGTCGCACCATGGGTACACACAAAGGATGCTTGCACTAGGTTTTCCAATCCCCCATGAGTTGGACAGTGATGCTGTTCCCGATTCATCTTCTTTAAGAAAAAATACATTGGGTGAATTTTTTACTACGCTTAAGACCCTTGAAAATGGAATCCAGAAGGACGTCAATCAAGCAACGATGGTGAATAAAACAACCAACTTTAAGAAGAAGGACAAGTCAAAGAAAAAAGGCAAGTCCAAGGTGCCCAATAAGGCTGGTACACCTGGAAAGTCTAAGAAGATTGGCGCCACTGCTGATGCCGAGTGCTTCTTTTGTAAGGAGAAAGGTCACTGGAAGAGGAACTGCAAGAAGTATTTGGTAGAAAAGAAGAATTCTGCAAATTCCAGCCACAGTATGAGTGTCATACATGGGCTTGATGTATTTCTTGCTAATTCATAGTGTAATTCTTGGGAACTGAATATCAGGTGCTCATATTTGCAACTCGATACACGGAATATAGAGGCCTAAGCGATTGGCAAAGGATGTGGTGATGATGCGCGTAAAAAATGAAGTAACAGTTGACGTGCTTGTTGTCGACGTCCTACCTCTATATTTTTATTTAGGATTTATTTTAGAGATTAATATCTATTACTATGTTCCAGCCTCAAGCAAAAGCAGTATTTTTGGATCATATTTGTTGCAAGGTGGTTAATCATTTAACCCTGAGAACAATGATTGTCCAGTTTATCAATGCACATCAACTCACTGTTACTGTAATAATTGTGATCAGCTTACTGTAACAATCGTTGGGGTAACAAATGTTTAATGTAACAAGAATGCCGACAATAATGACTGCAAATTTTAATGGTAACAATGATGTTGAATAGACCCACTTATTAGAAACTACGAGATCATGTGTTCATATGTTGTTGGTATCTTCTCATAGTATGTTAACATTTAGTTGTGTCCTTATATCATGGGAATATCATAGACCTGGATAACATATGGTTGATTTGAGATCCCCAAAAGTTGCTCCAATAATTGGGCAATTATAAAGGTGATTTTTGGGTACACCGAAAAGTATATCGTGGTGCTAGTTATGTAATACTGGGATTTGCCCCTCGAAAGATATTACTGTGTTCAGCATTGCTTGGCCAGGTATTCTGATTAAGGAGGTGGTCACAGGGATATTGGAATATGGAAACAAGAAACGAGTACAAACTGATTACTAGGATGATCTAGAAGTTGATTGGTGAACGTTGATGCGGAGAAAATGATGGATATCACCGAGATTAATGAATGAATGAGCTAATTAGTTTGTATGTATGTGACCTCATACGATTGCGTCTATATGCATGCACGCTTATGCTTCCCATCCTTTGCTTTCTGTAGGAGAGACGAAGGAATTACGGCTCTTTTTCTTTTCCGTTCCGATGGAACGTTTTGATGTTTTTTTTGAGCATCAGTACAGACATAAGCGCTCATATACACGCGCATACCCTTATCCCTATGAACGCACACACGCACACCATATCCCTATGAGCACCTTCGAGAGACTGAGCCGGCATATCATCTTGAGATTTACGAAGTCACCGTAGACGCCTCGTCTCCTCCCACTGAAAGCGCATCGCCGGAAATCCTGAAATAAATCCATGAATAATGCGAGCACTAGGATTTGAACTCTGATGAGTTGGGCATACCATTGTCCACCTAACCAACTCAACCACAGATTGATTCGCCGAACGTTTTGATGTTGGTCGTACTTTATCACACATGCACGTACTGGCACGTGCTGGTCGTCACGAGGGGCACCTACCCAACATCCTGTTACCGCTGCTCCACTGCAAAAATAAAATGAAACAGGGAAAATAATGCTGCTACCTGGCGCATGCATGTAGTATTTGTACAACACATATGCACTGGTGCTCATGTCACCATGCAATGCATGCATGGATAACTAATGACCCTGTGCCCATATTCCCATAATTTTTTTGAGAACATGGTACAGACGCAAGCCCTCATTATATAAGTGCATACACTCATATCTATGAACATAGATGCAGAACCTACTCCCATGAGTACCTCCGAGACATTGAGCCGGCATATAATCTTGAAATTGACGAAGTTACCACAAGCGTCTCATAGTTGTCGAGAACATCTCCTCTCACTAAAAATATATCCAAAAATAATGCGAGCACCGGGATTTGAACCCTGGTGGGCTAGGGATACCACTGTCCTCGTAACCACCCAACCGCATGTTGGTTCACATTAAATTTATGACCGCATGCGTGAAGGAAAAAATATTCTACGCCGAACACACTCCCCTGTCGCAAAACCCTAACATGTCCACCAACACATCTACAAGCCTCCTCATACATGGAAAACAGCTGGCAGCGAGAAAGCTTTTCACTGACACCCGCACCCTTGAGGTTGTAGTGGAGGTGCGGGGCCAACTTGGATGATGGAGCTAGGCTCAGGAGAGCAAGGGCCCATGAGAGAAGGAGCATGGGAGGACGAGTAATATAATTAGGGGCCTGTGCCAAACAGTTGACGACGATGCGCAGCAGCGTTCCCGCTCGCCAGCGCCCGCATCCTCGAGGTTGTAGTAGAGGTGCGAGAGCAACTTGGACGACAACACTGAGGCAGGGCCCGGGGCCGAGGGAGCATGGAAGGAAGATCAATACAACTAAGGGCTCATACCAAACCCTTGACAATGACGGTCGGCAGGGGAACAGCTCGCCATGGCCCACGCCCTTGAGGTTGTACTGGAGGTGCCAGAGCGACTTGGATGACATCGATTGGCTCAGGAGAGTCAGGGCGCGGGGGTGAGGGAGCATGGGAGGAAGAGCAATATAACCATGGGCTCAAGCCAAACCCTTGACGATGACGGGCGGTAGGGGAACCGCTCATGGTAGCCCACGCCCTTGAGGTTGTAGTGGAGATGTGAGGGTGACTTGGATGATGGCGGGGATTTCTTTAGCGTTGGCTCGTTGTGTAGAGTGTGGCTCACAATTGCGAAATCATGCGGCTGCACTACTATGTGTTTATATAGATAAAAGAACAATGGTTACGAAGGATTAATTGACATGTCTAAAACTGAATGTAGCTTGTATACCTATCCGAAAAAATATCAAATCGAGCTAGGACATGAAAACCAAGCTAGGTTTCAAGTCTTCATCATGCCAGCCCACACTTGTACCTCGTGTCGTCCTGCACCTTCTCATGGGTTTCCGCTGAGGCCCACATCCATTTCGATGATGCGCTTTGTCAGGATGTCGTTGCCCTCCATGCACTTGCACGGTGCTGCCATCACCTTGGCACACGACTCGGCGGAGACAGTGAAGACCTCTCCGGGCTTCAAGGTCTCCCTATCAGCCTTGGCTATGTTGTATAGACAATCATGGTCGCACTGGCCCATTGTCGCTTCGTTGTTTTGTGTTACTGCCTTGGGATCGAGTTATAACAAAAGCGGGAGAGAGTGATGCTATGCCAGGGGGCATATACATGGAAGATATTTGAAAGTTCTGGAATGAAGGATTGCAATGTACTTGATGTTCCAATCGACCCTCGTCGTGAACTGGTAAGAAGAGCAAAGCACCCAGAGTTGATGCACCAGAATATAGAAGTATAGTCAGAAGTTTGATGTGTCTCTTGAACTCAAGACCTGATTTGTCCTATTTTGTTGGGATTGTGTGTCGCTTCATGGAAGCACCCACTATGGAACATTGGACGGTTGTGGAGAATATACTCAGATATGTCAAAGGTACGACAAACGTCGGTTGTGTCTATGCGACAAAGCAGAAGAAGGAGATGGTGAAGCTACTCGACTACAGTGGTCGTGACAAGGAAGGAGTTGTCGACAACCATAATAGTACCTCGGAGGTGGCATATTTCCCTGATGAATGCATAGTAAGCTAGATATGAGAGAAGCAGGAAGTGGTGAGATCGACTTTAGATGAAGCAGAGTATATTGCAGCTGTGGCCGCAGTTTGTCAATGTGTGTGGATAGAGAGGCTACATGATGATCTCATGAACTGAGTTTCGAAACAAGTGGTGCTCAATATTGAGGGCAAGTCTACAACATTTCTAAGCGAGAATCCAGTGTGGCATCATACGACCAAGCACATTGATACATAAAGGAATGAGTAGAAGAAGGTATGATGAAGGCCAACTATATTTGCATCGATGATCAGTTGGCGGACATTCGAACCAAGGCTGTCGAGAGATGTTGTTGAAGAGGCCAAGAAGGCTTGTACCAGAACAAAGAAATAAAAAGTACAGGAGGGAAACGCAATCAAATCTCGTGTCCCGGAGTCGCGTACGTGTGGTGTCTCAGCAAGTTGAGATTCGTCGTGATCAAACTATATGGCGACTTGTAGGTGCATGTGCTAGCATACGTGAAAAGCATCCACCAGGCAGCTTTGTAGCTTGTACGTGCGCCGGAAAGTAATCGAGCTCCATCGATGTGTATTGCTCGAAAAGTACTCGATCGGCAACAGCGTCGTCACAGTCAGGACCTGTGCCAACATACACGTTTCCTGGAAACCCCTCCTCAGGTGTACCCATCTGACATGCAATCCATGGAGCAAACTGATGTCCTGGTCGCTGGGGAAGCTCCAACATCAAGCCACCTGGAAGCCTGCCGGTTCCTTCTGTGCTCGCCACACCAGAGCCCCTGCCTGGTCTACTCCGCGGCAGACCGTGACGACGGCACGACCACACTGCACTACCTGTGCACGGACAAGGTCTGCCACCTCACCATCCCGGGCCCCGCCTTTCGCTCCTGCTACGTCATGGGCTCCTCCCATGGCTGGCTCAGCATTGCCGATGAGCCCATCTCATCCTCGTCAACCCCATAACCAGCGCTCAGATCGCCATGCCGCCTCCTGAAACCATGCAGAACATCCAACTCCGTTTTTCGGCTAATGCTAAATCGTCGGCCCATTTGAGGTCGTCCTATGATCATCTTGTGCCTTTCAGAGGTGGCGCACATCGCTTTTGTCTTCTGGCTACGAGTATATCCTTTGGCCAGATATCCCTGCTCGACAACCTCCTCACAAAATGTACTGTGTCCGAGTGGATCATCAACGGTGCGGGCCATGTGTTTCTTCTCCATACACCACAACATGTGGTGCAACGATCATGTGTGAGGTACGAATGGAGTGATGTTTTACTATAGACATTTATGCAGCCTCGGACATCGACCATTTCACCTTCCAATCACCACAATCATGCTCTATGGTACGAATCACGGTCGACTGCTTGTTTTCGCATCTTCTTATGTGGTCACAATTGGCGGTGGTTATACTATTCCTGGCTAGCCCAATGTAGGTCGCTTGTGAAACTCCCAATGATTCCTCAATGCTAGGAGCTTCAGGATCATGCCGAGAACAAGGTGTCGGCTAAAAGTTCATTGCTTTTGAAGTTAATTGTCCAGCCCTTGATGGTGCGAATTGTGTTGAATCAGTCATTTTAAGAGTTGCTCGGTGTCTCAATCAATGTGCCTTCTGATATTCACAACATTTTTCCAGTTTAGGTAATAAAGTGGTAAGTACATTTTTTAACAAAAAAGGAGGGTGCATCAATTTAACACACTAAAGAATGGTACACACACATGATAAACCAGCTAATAAAAATTCTAAGTAGACATAAACTGGAATTGCAAGGCATCTGAGATAGTAATGTTACAAAACAAAAAGTACATACCACAATTATGATTTTTAATGTGTACTATCATGGCCATTATTCTTTTGATACGAATAATTTTATGTGGCACACTGTTTTGATAAATATCCGTGCATATGTTTTAGTGCGAGTACCTGACATCCAGAATGTTTGTAATACCGATAACATTCAGTCTCCGATTTTTTTTGCTTTTTGCCTCCCACAAACGAGAAACACAGCAAGCCAATTATTAATGGTTGGTAGGATCTACTGTTTTCTTGACATTTTTGGCATCTGCAAAGATCATATTTCTAATGATATTTTCATTTTTCTTTTTGTAGCCTTCTAGAAGAAAAGGAACTGCAACGAGGAAAAGGGACATCATGAAGATCCACCAAGCGCAAAAGGTATCAGAGAAAATCAGGTCGGGTCAAACACCCGTTTGAGCTACCTCGTCACCACATTCTCCCCTACCACCAGAACGCAAGCTTATCTGAGGTCATCCTTTTAGCATCCCACACCTTTTAGAGGTGGCGCAATGCAATTTGGTCTTCTAGCCATGAATGTCTCCTTGGCAAGAGATCCCAAGTTGACAGCCTCTAAACGAGATGTACTGTGACCGTGTGTAGCAATAATGATGACCATGAGCTTCTTCTTTCAACACCATAGTGTGTGGTGCAAGAATCATGGCCGAGGCACCATGTGATTGAAAGCAGTGGTGTTTTACCATCATCGTTTATGCACCCTCAGAGCATCAACCATTTCACCTTTCAGTCAACGCAATCATCCTCCATCTAACGACTCAGGGTCAATCTCATGTGTATGCTATCTCTAGGTCGTTCACCATGGGCGTTGGTTGTATAGATCTTCACGGACCTGATCTGCTTTTTTTCTGATCTTCCCAATGCTCCCTCGGTACTACGAGCATCGATATCAAACCTAGAATAGAGTGTCGGCCTGCCCAATGGTGTAACCTTCGGTCATAACTACGTGCCTGCGTAAGAGGGGACGCCGGATTTTTGCATGGTTGAGAAATGATTGGTTGCGATGTGGAGCTTGCTTTCTCATGGGCAATGGATCTGTGTGGAGCAGAGAGGTGGTCTGCCGTCATGGAGATTTTTTTCCTCATAGAAAAATTAGACATGTTTCTATCACTTGACTAGTCTATGAAAGGAAAAAAATCTGAACTGAATTGTGTTCTCGGAGTGTAATGCATTTCTTTTAGAGCATGCTAAAGATTTTTGCAACAAGCTTTAGTTGGATAAAACTAACAGGAAGGAGAAGCATGGCCCTGCTAATGACAATATTTTAGGCATTATTATAGCTCATTTGTTGCATGTCTCTCTATATATTATGTACCACAGAACAAAATAGTTTTCCATTATGCATGATTACTGGTTTTTACACATTTACTTGTGTGCATTGCACATTTAGTATTTTATTTGATTTTATTAGTTTTCTTTGTTTTCTTGTGTCTGTAGGTGTTTTCGAGGAACCTAGGACTAAGGATAGGCTTAATACAGAGGACCTACAATATCCGACTTATGTTCAATAAGAGGGCTCCACCACTAGGAGTTCCATTTGTCAGGAATAATCTTGAGTTGGAGTAGCATGCATGTTAGTTGAGTCCAGATTGGACTTTACGTGTTGTGTAAGCCAAGAGTACTAGTTAGTAAAGCGTTGGAGTCCTAGTAAGTTTGGATACGTGTTGCCCGTGTCCAAGGAGTATATAGTCTAGGTGCAATACTAGTCCAAGTAGGTTACAGTTAGGACTTGTGTACGCTTGGTCACGGCTGCGTGCATATCTATATATACCAAAATGATAAGTGCTAATCTGTGCTGCGCCAGGAGATGCGACGCGTAATGGTCAATGAAGCTGGGGCAGAGCTCCATCTTCGTGCTCCACCGGCGCGCTCCCGGTGGCCTCTCTCTGGATGCGTGGAGTGTTTGGTGTGTCCTGAACTGGTTGGTGGTTGGCTAGTTTTATGCTTCTGCGCGAGCTTTTGGATGTGGCCTATCTGATCAGGCTTGTATCTAGGGACGAAACTTTTTAGAGTCTTTCTGGAGTCGTTTCAGGTGTCACTGGGTTTTCGCCCCATAGCGAGCTGCTCGATGACGGGTGCTCACCGTGGGTTTCCCAGTGATGCTTTGAACCCGCTTCCCCTTTTCTGTGTTTCCTTGTTGGGCTTGTTGAACTGTTGTTATTTCCGTTATGATAAGTAATGGAAAGGGGTAATGCCCGGTTCAAAAAAAAATGATAAGTGCTACGTGTGTGGCATGAAGTAACACCGTCCTGATATTTTTACAACTACATTTGCCATCCAAAAAAACCCAAAGAAAAAATGAAACTTGCCATCCAAAAAAAAAGTTGCCATGCTTCACAACTAAAGTTGCCATCCCCGAGTAACTAAAGTTGCCATCAAAAACCGTCAGGGCAGAATTTCTTCGTGCCACACATGTGGCACTTATCAGGGTCCTATATATATATGCATCAGGTCGTGGAGATTGTAATGCATGTTGAAAACCAGAGAATAAATAAAGAGGAAAACAAAGGGCACGACAACTGCCCTAGGTTAAAAGTTTTTTGCGTGTGTGTTCATCGTGCGATTTGATGTGATCGATTCTGAGGGCGAAATCCCAACAGTTGGTACCATCGGTTGGACATAGGTGAGGAGGGTCGACCAATTGCAGCTGCTCATGCTATCCTGCACTGTCGCCATGCGATCACACAAAAGCACAGTGCGTGTCCTCCACGTTCCTCCTCTCATGCGGCCTGCCTGGCTGGGGAACTAACACAGATTGCATCACTGATGATGCTGACATGTATGCTTGCCTCCCCCAGGTCTAGATGGTTTAGTTGTATTATTTGATAAAAATCTAGATGGTTTAGTAAGAGAGATACGGTGAAGGAAAATTACTCAACCGTTGCCTGTAGCGGGTTCGGCCTCGCCCCCTCCCTCCTCCTCTCGTAGCGGGTTCCATCCTCGCGCTCTCAGAAGGAGGAGGAAGACGCTGTCGAGCAAAGGCTTGCACTGTTGTCACTGGGGCACCACCGCGCCCTCGCCCTCTCGTCATGACGAGGAAAGATGAATTCGAAGAAAGGAAGATGGAAGGTGTGTGAACAAGACCACCACTCCTATCTCCTTTTATTACGGAGCGGGGCTGGGGGGTTGGCCTTCCATTCACAAGGCAACCACCTCGCTCCTCCAATACGGCTTCCCTGCGCCTGCAACGGCCCAGGGAATCGGAGCCGACCTTCTGCGGCAATAAGTGGCGCCCGGTCTTCTGACATGGCACCCATTTCCGCGCCCTCCGCATCCACCACCTACCCAACGCAATGCAAGCGGGGCACTTGGCAAGCATCCCAAAGGGCGAAAGGAAGGTGGGGTGACAGTTTTTCACCCCGTGATCGTGGGGCGTGGACAGTCCACGGGTCACTATCTGGTTTTACCCATAACGTTTAGCACGACGTGCGGAAAAACCGGAAACTGGCCCGGGCTCAAGGTAATGAAGAAGCAAATAAAATCTCAAAGGACTAAGCCGCCTCTGCACTCTTGCATGTGCACTAATTAGGTCCTACCCCGACGACGCCAGGCGGCACGTTCGTGCCAAGCCCGGGGGCTTTTGTCGGTGCAACAAACCCTGAGTCCGTTGCCCAGACTGTGCACAGGCACTAGGACAAGTTCACAACGCCATGATCAACTCAAGCAAGATGGACCAATTTCCTTGAAGGATCCAAGCACAGACCAAGATGACCAAGATTAGCCAGAAGGGCGAGATACTACGAAGGAAAAAAACTCCCTTGCCGGGCAGGCGAGCCCGGCAAAGACATGGTTATCCCCGGAAGCAAGCCCCCACCGGATCGTCCCGGCAGGCCTGCCGGGACTAGTGAAGGCAAGCCACTTCGCTGCATCACCTCACCACGACGTACGTCATCGATCAGTGTTGTGTCAAGCTCCAAGGTGACTAAGTGGCCGCTATATGCCACATGGCGGCCACCTCCTACAGAAAATACCTACAAGCGACACCCGTCCTGCGACGTGTCGAGCAAGCACGCGCGAATCTAGCAAAACGGTCCGGTATAGCCTCCCGAACAAACAAGGCCATGGATGAGCTGCCACATGGCATCCACATGACAATGCAAAACAGCAAGCAACAATCTAGAATAATATCAAGCCACAGGCCATGTCAGAGTCATTGACAGGGATGCACAATCAAAATAGAGCATACAAAATCTAGAATAAAGAACCACCTCCCCGCAAAACCCTAACCCCATGAATCCAACCCCATACAAAATCAGATTACTCATCATAATCAAACCCCCATGAACATGCACTCAAACCCCCATGAACCCTAACCCCACGAAACCCATGAACCCTAACCCCATGAACCAGAGGGAGATCATCCCCATGAATCCCCATCGATCCTACCCCATGAACCAAAGAGCAATGTATACCCTAACCCTAACCCCATGAATCCTAACCCTAACCCGCGTCGATCCATCCCCATGAACCCTAGGAGAACCCATGAGGGGGATCTACCGAACCCTAGAAGATCTAAACATTGAGGGGAGAGGGGAACGTACCTGCCGTCGTTGATCGTCGATGATGTAGATGATGTAGTCGCTGTCGTCGACGTAGTCGTAGCCGTAGATGTCGTCGATGAAGCCGCCGTCGTGGAGTGGAGAGGGTAGGGGGGATTCATCGTCGTCGATGATGCGGGCGATGTAGCCGTCGAGGGGAGGGGATTCGTCATCAGGGAGGGCGGGGCGACGCGGCGCCGTGGGCGGTGCAGCGGCGTGGCGGCATGGAGCAAGGGAGGGAGTGGGGGTGGGGCGGCGGGGTGGCGCGGAGCAGGGGAGGGAGTGGGGCGGCGTGGCGGCGCAGAGCAGGGGGCGGCGTGGCGGCGTGGAGCTAGGGTTCATCGGGGAGAGGGGAGGGGAATGGAATGGGGAAAGTTTGGGGAGTGGAGGGGAGAAGGGAGGGGAGTGGGAATGGATCCCGCCTGTTTAGTGGGAGAAGGGTGGTGGGTCCCGCATGCTAGTGGGAGAGAAGTGGTGGGAAATTTTGATGGGGTGGGAGGGAAAATTTGGTGGGGTGGGAGGGAAATTTTCACCAGTTTTTAGAGGTTTTTAGGCAGAAAAAATTAGGGTTTTTTTGTAAACTTTGTAGAAATAATGGTTAAAATCATATCGAATAGCTCAAGAAAACATCCGTATTGCAAGTTTAGTATTTTTGCTAGTTGGTAGGCCACATTTGATGATGTAACGCGGAGGTATCTGATGTCTACTACACAATCTTATTCTTGTAGACGTTGTTGGGCCTGCAAGTGCACAGGTTTGTAGGACAGTAGCAAATTTCCCTCAAGTGGATGACCTAAGGTTTATCAATCCGTGGGAGGCGTAGGATGAAGATGGTCTCTCTCAAGCAACCCTGCAACCAAATAACAAAAAGTCTCTCCCCAACACACCCAATAGAATGGTAAGTTGTATAGGTGCACTAGTTCTGCGAAGAGATGGTGATACAAGTGCAAAATAGATAGTAGATATGGGTAATTGTAATTTGAAATTGTAAAAACAGCAAGGTAACAAGTGGTAAAAGTGAGCGTAAACGGTATTGCAATGATAGGAAACAAGGCCTAGGGTTCATACTTTCACTAGTGCAAGTTCTCTCAACAATAATGACATAGATAGATCATATAACAAGCCCTCAACATGCAACAAAGCTTCACTCCAAAGCCACTAATAGCGGAGAATAAACGTAGAGATTATGGTAGGGTACGAAACCACCTCAAAGTTATTCTTTCGGATCAATCTATAAAAGAGTTCGTACTAGAATAGGACCATAAGACACAAATCAACCAAAACCCTAATGTTACCTAGATACTCCATTGTCACCTCAAGTATCCGTGGGCATGATTATACGATATGCATCACACAATCTCAGATTCATCCAACCAACATAAAATTACTTCAAAGAGTGCCCCAAAGTTTCTACCGGAGAATCAAGAAAACGTGTGCCAACCCCTATGCATAGGTTCATGGACGGAACTCGCAAGTTGGTCACCAAAACATACATCAAGTGGCACATGATATCCCATTGTCACCACAGATAATCACGGCAAGACATACATCAAGTGTTCTCATAAAAGACTCAATCCGATAAGATAACTTCAAAGGGGAAACTCAATCCATCACAAGAGAGAAGAGGGGGAGAAGAAACATAAGATCCAACTATAATAGCAAAGCTCGCGATACATCAAGATCGTGTGAAGTCGAGACCACGAGAGAGAGAGAGAGATCAAACACATAGCTACTGGTACATACCCTCAGCCCCGAGGGTGAACTACTCCCTCCTCGTCATGGATAGCGCCGGGATGATGAAGATGGCCTCCGGTGATGGGATCCCCCTCCGGCAGGGTGCCGGAACAGGGTCCCGATTGGTTTTTGGTCGCTACAGAGGCTTGCGGCGGCGGAACTCCCGATCTAGGTTCTGTTCTGGAAGTTTTAGGGTACGTAGGTATATATGGGTGCAAGGGGTACGTCGGTGGACCTCCGGGGTGCTCACGAGGCAGGGGGCGCGCCCAGGGGGGTAGGGCGCGCCCCCCACCTTCGTGGGCAGCTCGGGACTCCCCTGACGTGCACTCCAAGTCTATCAGGTTGCTTTCCTTCCAAAAATAACTTCTCCAGTTGATTTCGTTCCGTTTTGACTCCCTCTGATATTCCTTTTCCTCGAAACACTAAAATAGGCATAAAACAGCAAATCTGGGCTGGGCCTCCGGTTAATAGGTTAGTCCCAAAAATAATATAAAAGTGGATAATAAAGCCCAATATTGCCTAAAACAGTAGATAAAGTAGCATGGAGCAATCAAAAATTATAGATACGTTGGAGACGTATCAATATCCCATTTTTTTGATTTTTTTGAATTTTTACGGTGTTTTAAAAAACCGGCCGATTTCGTCGCGGCGGCCGTCCGTGGCTAGGGTTTGAGTCGTGCCAATCTGTTTTCGATTCTTTGTTGAAATGCCTACCTGTGAAGCTAAAAATGATTTTTGGCAAAAATAACGGGCAAGCTATGAAGGACCCGCAGTTCAAATTCCAGCCGGTTCCAGCTGAATCGGCCGAAGGTGGTCGGAAAGGCCGGGAGTAGCTACGAGTATCGGAAATGCATGCTTTTTTGCAACCGTCCGTAAAATAGGGTCTACTTTGAGATAGACATGGAATGGCGCCCTTTGGGGTGACCCTCCTTGTAGCCGCATCACGAAAAACGCATGTCTTTAGCATTCAAAATATGAAAAACGGTTTTTTTTGTTAAATAAGTTGGAACCTCGCTTTGGCAACATTGTTTGCCATCACAAGACAGAGGCATGCGCCAAATTTGGGCATATTAACAAAAACTATTCAACGGATGCGCCATATCATTGCTAGTTTGGCTTGAAAGCCATGAATCTTCGTTCATGGTATGTCGTTTTTTAGAACACTTTTTCAGGAAAACATCCGTATTGCAAGTTTAGTATTTTCTCTAGTCGGTAGGCCACATTTGATGATGTGACGCAAAGGTCTCCCTTTTTTTGATTTTTTTGAATTTTTATGGTGTTTTCAAAAACCGGCCGATTTCGTCGCGGCGGCCGTCCGTGGCTAGGGTTTGAGTCGTGTCAATCTGTTGTCGATTCTTTGATGAAATGCCTACCTGTGAAGCTAAAAATGATTTTTGGCAAAAATAACGGGCAAGCTAGGGAGGACCCGCAGTTCAAATTCCAGCTGGTTCCAGCTGAATCGGCCGAAGGTGGCCTGAATGGCCGGGAGTAGCTACAAATGTCGGAAATGCATGCTTTTTGGCGACCGTCCGTAAAATAGGGTCTACTTTGAGATAGACATGGAATTGCGCCGTTTGGGGTGACCCTCCTTGTAGCCGCTTCACGAAAAACGCATGTCTTGAGCATTCAAAAAATGAAAAACGGTTTTTTTGTTAAATAAGTTGGAACCTCGCTTTGGCAACATTGTTTGCCATCACAAGACAGAGGCATGTGCCAAATTTAGGCATATTATCAAAAAATATTCAACGGATGCAGCCATATCATTGCTAGTTTGGCTTGAAAGCCATGAATCTTCGTTCATGGTTGGTCGTTTTTTAGAACACTTTTTCAAAAAAACATCTGTATTGCAAGTTTAGTATTTTTTCTAGTTGGTAGGCCACATTCGATGATGTGACGCGGAGGTCTCCCATTTTTTTTGTTTTTTTTTGAATTTTTTACGGTATTTTCAAAAACCAGCCGATTTCGTCTCGGCGGCCGTCCGTGGCTAGGGTTTGAGTCGTGCCAATCTGTTGTCGATTCTTTGATGAAATGCCTACCTGTGAAGCTAAAAATGATTTTTGGCAAAAATAACGGGAAAGCTACGGAGGACCCGCAGTTCAAATTCCAGCCGGTTCCAGCTGAATCGGCCGAAGGTGGTCTGAATGGCCGGGAGTAGCTACGAATGTCGGAAATGCATACTTTTTGGCGACCGTCCGTAAAATAGGGTCTACTTTGAGATAGACATGGAATGGCGCCATTTGGGGTGACCCTATTTGTAGCCGCTTCACGAAAAACGCATGTCTTTAGCATTCAAAAAAATAAAAAAAAACGGTTTTTGAATTTTTACGGTGTTTTCAAAAACCGGCCTATTTCGTGGTGGCGGTCGTCCGTGGCTAGGGTTTGAGTCATGTTTTTAGCATTCAAAAAATGAAACTTATATTGTTTCATACATGAGCATGCACAAAAACCCATAATTTTATCTTTCATCCATGAGCATGCATAAAAAATTTCAATTCCCGTCAATTACCAAACTGAATATTCATTGTTAAAAAATTGACATGTTTAGATGACACTTTCATACAGCATCCACGAGCATGGACAAAATTAAACCTTACATACTGAACATTGACATGCTCAGATTACACTAAAAAGCTTAAACCTAACATGCTTAACATTGCCACTTCATTTTCTTAACATCTTCACTCTTCCTTCTTCTCCTTCATCAACCTGATGCGCTCAGAGTAGCGAATCCCCACGCGGATGTACTCCTCTACCACAATTGGCATGCTCCTGTCGCCAAGTTGTGGGATTGAAGGTGCCACCACCATCGCGAGGTCGTCGTCAGCCACCATAGCAAGGTCGTCGTCCGCCACCACCATAGCAAGGTCGTCGTCCGCCACCACCATACCAAGGTCGTCATCCGCCACCACCATTAGCGGGCCATGCGTGCGTGGGTTAGTTGAGTTAGTGGCCAGTGTTGGCCGGGTCATGTGTGCGTGCGTGGTGACCTTAGGCGTGGTAGCTAGCTAGGTGTGTGTGCACGTTGGGTATAAAAAGCCCTTCCAGGTACTGATTAAGAAGCACCGGTGTGTTGCCGAGCCACGGTAACGGTATGAGCCGAGCTGGGGGTATGTGCCCAGTAAAGTAAGGCCGTTCATGCGGCAGGGCGTTTGTGCGCTGAAAAAAATCCAGTGTGCTCTTTCTTTCACCTTCGTCCGAGCGAGTGAGAGAAGATGAGCGGCGAGCTGGTCCGCGATTTGCCCCAACACTCGATGCCGCCTTGTGGAACCCTTCCTTTGTCGACCAAGAACGGCTCGGCGAAGCCCGAAGCCATTCTCCCCATTGCTGGTCAGATTCTACTAGAGGGGTACAACCTTATACACCGTGCACAAGACGACCGCATTCAAAGCAGAAGTGTGGGATTTTCTCGTAAGAGAAATCAAACCAAGTTTGTTCCATGTCATCCTCAAACTTCTTGAGATAGAAACCTCTCGCCAAAGGCTCAAAAACTGAAAGTTTAACTCTGAAATGAAGATTAGTGCCCTTGGCAAATCCATCTTCCTCAACATCCACACGTACTGACTCACCCAACCAATTCCCTAGTGCTTCACCAAATGCCTTTGAACGTTTATCCAGTGGTAAATCAGCAACCCTTACCCAACCTTCAACCGTGTCAAAAGTCATCTCTGATGGACGAGTAATCCCATCATAATCCTTTAGGACCAGCACGCTGAAGTCGAATTGCCACGGGCCGTTGTTTAGCGCATGCCTCCAGTCCCCCTCACTACCAAAGTTCACAACAAACATGTTTCTCCCAATATTCTTGAACTGAGCTTCACGGTGGAGGCCACAAGCCCCAGGCATCGCTTTCTCTAGCGCACGAGAATTCAGAGTCCTTGGAGTGAAAGCTTTCCTGATCGCTGACCACTTCGCTGCTCTTGGTTGTTCCTGTCCAGATGCCTTGAAGACAAAGCCTGTTGCTTCCTTCTCTGTCATCACCAGACCTCCCATGCGCGCCGTCAGACCCGCCGCCTCCGCCGACACCTTGCGGTCCGCGGGAGATTGCGAGTCAGTCTTAGCCTGCCTTCCCGGAGGCGTCTTCACTGCTGAAGCTGCCATAGTCGCCCTGTGTGCCGAAGCTTTCGGCGTCCCCGCCGTCGCCGACGTGTGAGCTGGCTGTCTCGGTGTCGCTGCATTCTCAGGGTCCGTCGCAGCACTCTTCAGCGTCGTCCCGTTCCTCATCCCCTCTGCCATGGCTCTGGAGAGAGATGCTCGACGATCTACGCACTAGGGAGCGCCGTCGCCCCTTCGCACGTCACCGGAAACACAGGACCACAGTATGGAAAACCCTAACCTTAACTCTCGGGCTGATCGCCTAGCAATCGCCCCAATCGCCCCTCCGTGTTTTCCTCAGGAGGTGGACCCACGAAAAGTCTTTACTGTATTTTTTCGGTCCTCTTTCCTTTTATTCAAGGAAATTTTTTAAAATCAACCCGATAATTTCCGGAGGAAATAAGCCGTCTCGCCAGCATGACATGCATCCTCGTGGGGCCATTTACACGCATCCTCGTGCTACCTTATCCAGTTATCCTTATCCCTAGCGTCAAGGCGAGCCGCTCATTCCCTTTCCTCTTCCCAGCGAAATCTCCATTCCTCTTTCTTCTAGCTCTGTCACACAACGAACCATCTCCTGCTTCGCTATCGGCCCTCGTCGGAGCAGCCGTGGGTCGGCTTGCAGCAGGGGTCAAAAATTTGTAGCACACCCGCATCGACCTGCAGCGCCGGCGAACTGTAGCGTCCATATTGACTAGCAATTCCCGTGCGCTGGCTCGCTGCAGCCGGTGTTTGTGAGCCTGGCGGTGCTGCGAGGGAGCGCCCGCTTTTGGTAGAGCGTGCTGATGCAGCGTCTCCAGTAGCGCGGGGGCAGAGCGCCGATGCAGTGTCTCCAGTGGCGCGGGAACGTCTCGGTCTCCTTGCTGCTGCCGGCGACGCTGCAATGAAGCAGGAGGAGCTGCTGCCCGGCAGCGCGACAAGTCAAGGATGGCGACGCTGCCATGAAGTAGGCGTTTCTGCCGGGGCTGCGATGGAGCTCGGCCGGAGTTTCAATGGAGCTTAACTGGAGTCGTCGGAGCTCCGCCGGGGCTGCAATGGAACTCAGCCGGAGTTTCAATGGAGATTCGCCGGAGTCGTCGGAACTCCGTCGGGGCTGCAATGGAGCTCAGCCGGAGTTGCAAGGAGCTATGCCGGAGCGCCAGTGCTGCATTGGAGCTCCGTTGGTGCTGCTATGGAGCTCGGCCGGAGTTGCAATGGACCTTCGCCGGAGTGTTGGTGCTGCGTTGGAGCTCCGCGCCGGGCTGCGCTGGAGCTGCGTTGAAAGCTCGCTGCTGCCTGCTGTGATCCAACAACCCCCGTCACGCTGATTGGACGGATAAACAGGCGGATGATTTCTTACGGCTGATTTTTTTCAATGAGAAACAAACTGGGCGAAAACTACGCCGTGATCCAGCATGCACGCGCCATCCCACGGATCGTGAACTCACCCATACGTTACAAAAACGTAACCACGACCTGGCCGAGCGTGTACGTACACTCACGTCAGACCATGTTTAATGCATGCAACACGTTACATGTGTTGTACCAACTATATGCAGACTCAACACAAAACCAAAAAATATAAACCTCAACGTGAACGGGCATGTTTCAGGCTACAAATTCCAAACAAATGCAGGTAAAAACTAGCTTACTCACCTAATGCAGACTAATGCAATATCTGAACCACACCTTGTAACAAGATTAGCACCAACAGCTCCATGGTGCACTTCATGGTCAGTGACCACCATCTGGTGTGCCCGCACGTGTGGTGCCGCTGCCCTGAGCCTGGCTATGGCTTCCTCGGCCTGCCGCCCAGCTTGCCGAGCACCACCTATGGCCTGTGATCGACGAGATCCATATGCAGCTGGCAGAGCGAGGACAATAGCTGCTCTCCGCGGAGGACCAGGAGCGGCTGTTCCTGCTGGTGCGCGTGAGCGCCGCCACGGAGGAGGAAGGCCCGGTGTCGGCATGGTACAGGTGCAAGATACTAGATGAAGGTCCTGATGGACGCCAAGGCGAGGAGCTGCACCGTCCCCATCATGGAGGCGGCTATGGACGTCGTGGAGGCGGCCATGGACGTTGGGGGCAGGTACCTGCCAGTGATGGCCGACGTGCCGCCGCAGGAAGGAGGTATCGTCCTCCTTGTCAGCAACCTCCGTCTCCCATCGACAAGCAGGTCAAGGCGTGGATGAACCCTCATTCTCGGGGTTGACGATTAGCTGGTCAGCTCCGGTTCTTTATCTAATCTAATGTACATGCATACATGTACCATGGCTAGACATTTGTTATTTGGTAGTGATCAAAGGTGGGACCCTGGTTGGGGTTTATTTGATTCTGTCAATAGCAATGGTTGTCAAGCTTTGATTGATTCTGTGCATGGCAATGGTTGCCAGTGTATCGCGTACTAATGTGGCTGATCCCTATTTGGTCTGTTAATTTTACTTGGTTGACTGCTGCGGTTCTTGTGAGGATGAGGAAATGGCACCTTGTACGGTGTTGTTTGTTTATGTGTGAAAACTGAATTTGTAGCACCTAGCTAGCAACGAGTCACACCAAACAAGCCAGCTCAATGGGCGGCATCAAAACTAGCACCGCACAATACCGACTCAGACGGCACGCCATGGGCGCGCCCCAAGCCCCCAACCACTGGTATACATGGTGAAGGAGGACAATTGGACCACCACAAGACGTCTTGGAGTTGTAGCAGTTAAGGAGGTCGGCGCCGCCTCTGCGCAACACGAAGAACACTGCATTAAACTGCATCCCTGCCACAAAAATATTGTTGCATCCTTGTACACTGTATATTCATAAAGAAAATCTAATTATTTAAAATAAGTTACATAATTTATGGAATACAGAAATAATATACAGTTGCAAATACATTTGTAGCATGTCCTGCGATACTTGGCTAGGTACTTAGGAATACACTTTCATGGTTTGTAGGCGATATGATAGGTCGATCTCCAACAATCTTGAGCCCCCCTTATGTATTTGCATCTCCTTCGTGTTCAAATCAAGAACAAGGGGTGCACTACATTGATTTTTCTTTTGTATATGTAGCAGCATCACGTCGCCGCTCCTGTTCCCAAATCCCTGAAATTCAATGAATATATCTGTGCCAGCGCTGAGAGGGATGTTTCGGCACACTGGCCATATTTTCTTTTCAATGTCAATTACATTTTTCAGCGACCAATAACTACCACCACCATCTGTTAGGACTGTGGGGTGTTGTAGCCACACAGATATCTTGTACCCCTCTATGGTGAGCAATTTCAATAGGTTCCCGTCCGATGATGTTGCCAAGTGGACCTGTCTTGCTTTGTGGTTCATGGGCGGGAGCTTCATTAGTACCGGCATCCCCGTGCTCACATCGTAGGAGACGATTTGGTCATCGCGGTATGTTAGCCAGTGGAGGACGCCTCCGTGAGGGACGGCGGGGTCGCTACATAGTTTCACAGACCACCATGGAAATTGATTGGGTCTCACCTCATTGGCGACAGGCTCCCAGGTACTACAGGAGGATGTGGCTATATGTACTTCGATGCTCCATCCATAGCTATGGGCAAAGAGCAGCATGAAGGAGTCATCGATGCCATCCACGGAAGTGAGTAGCACGTACTTATGTGAGGTACTCATGCTACTATGGAAACCTGGCGGTTTTGCAAGGAAGGTGCGTTGGTCAGTCATGGGATCATACACGCACATGCCAAAATTGCGCTCGGATTCGGGTCGCATTATGACATGTAGATGGTTGGAATTGTCTCGCACTAGGCGGCGCCTGCGATCAAGGACGACGAGGCCACGACAAGATGTCACCGGACGATACTCGCGAAGGATGTCGGCAGCGCGGCGTGACATGAAGGGCGAGAGGCGGTCATCGCAGAAGGACACAGCAGCTGGCGTAGGCGGGTGCACGAGTGTGAGAAGTATATTGTCAAAGGTGTAGAGATCGGCAATGATGCAGGGAGCAACTTGTTGGCTGATGCGGCGGATGAACGGCGGGCTTAGGATGTCACGGCGGAGATGCTTGCAGACCGCAGCGCAGCGGATCAGGGTGAAGAAGTCAGTGCGGGCTACAATCTCAAGCAGGACATCGACTGGGAGCGTCGCGATCAACAGGGCGGCAGGCCCACGTCGCCGGCGTTTGTGAGCCGTCGCGGCGCTCCTGCACGATCGAGCTAGCCATGACATGAGAAGGAAAGGCGCCATTGCAACCCGCCAGCCCTAAGATTGTATAGAATGAATTATAAAGAAAGAAAGAAAGAAAGAAAGAAAGGCATGGGCGACCGGGAGGCCCCAGATCCCATCGCCGCCGAACCTCCCCCACTCCTCCTCCTCCCTTGCCGCCGCCCAAGGGCGCGTCCAGGCTAAGCCTAGCCGTCACCGGTGGCGGCGGGGACTCGGGCCCTCTCGCTCGGGTGGGGCTGGCGCGGGACGGCGCCGCCGGGCCGGAGCGTGGCGGCGGGCCGGTCGCCACGGCGGGTGGTGGCGGCGCCTCGACGACGTCGATTCCCCGCGGCAGGAGGCCTTGCGATCTGGTGCGTTGCGGCCGCCAGGGACGGCGGCGGCGTGAACGGATCGGTTCACGGCGGCGCGGCCGGATTGATCGCTGGTCGGCCATCGGCACGGTGGTGGGTGCGACTTGTCGGTAGCTGGGCAGATCCACGGGATTCTACCCTTGTCTGGCCCTTGACAGCGCGGGCAACTACGGGGGAAACCCTAGATCTTCTTGGGATAGAGCGATGGCGGCGCTTTTGCGTCGTAGTCCCTCTTTAGGGCATTGTTTTGGAGTTTGCTCTGGTTGAAGGGACCAACGACGTCGACGGCGCAAGTCTGGTGGAGCAACTGCCGATGAAAATCATGCCGACTACGGTCATGGCGGACGATGGCGGCGTCTTAGATGTCGTTCCCTTGTCGAGGCATCGTCGTTGCAGTCTGTGTCATCAGGCTCGGGATGCTCCGGGGGAAACCCTAGATCTGGGTCTTCCAGATCGGACGATGATGGCGTTTTATTGCTTTCCCTCCTAGGGGCATCGTTTTGGAGTAAGTGCTGGCTGGGGGGTGGTGGAGCGGTGCTTCATCTCACACATCGATGGCGGCGGATATCGGCAGCATGGCGCTGTGGAGGCTCGGCGTCCGATGCACGAAGATGGACTCGCGCAAGAGGAGGTTGCTGTCTGGCGTCATGGTGACGTCGATGGCAGAGTGGCCAGACAAGGTAGAAGCCTCAATATGATCTGAAGACGGACCTGTGGAAGATGGCGGCGACGACACACGAGTGCGTCTGACCGGATTGTGCCCCAGACCCAGTATGTGGCTCGGCTGGGGCTTCCGAATATGTTTCGGTTTCCGGCTTTTTGATGTTAGGCTTAGGTGAGTGGTTTGGGTAGTGGCCCAGCTAGCACCTCTTCATCATTTTAGATAGGAGTAGCGGCATGTGTTGCCAAGATGGTGGATTCAGGCATATTGTTGTAATACTTTGTAAGGTCCTCGAGAATAATCAATAAAGTGGCCGTATGCATCTCCCAGATGCAAAGGCCGGGGGTCATCCTCCTTTTCTAAAAAAAAGAAAGAAAGGCATGTGGAGGTATTTGAGTTGGACTGGGAAACGAAGCGCGATCGACGGAACGCAAAGATTTTCTTCCAAGCAGCTGGACACTAGCAGCGCAAGGGGGAATCTCGATCGATCGTCTTGTGCCGTACGTCGGACGAAGTGCTGCTGGGGTCATCTTTCTTTCATCTGATGATGAGGAAGCCGGCCGCCCAGTTGGCAAGTATCATACGAACAGGCTTTCAAAATTGCATTATTTTATCCGCTCGTGTTTGTTAACTGCACGTATGCGCATCAAACTCAAACTCGAACTCGCCTTTCCTTCTTAATTTGTACTACGTGCCATGCGACCAAGCCCCAGCCGGTAGCAGACTCCGTTTCTCTACACAGTTTCTGTTTGGAGCGTTCAACATTAAGGGGGCTTCCTGCCGGAGACAACGTACATATATGCGTGCTACTGTTCCTAACTACCAAACTAGTACGAGAAGTAGTACTCCTATATAGCACGCTACGGCCTTTAACTCAAAGACACACGATCCATGGCGTCACCGAGGCGCCGACCGAACGACGTGCCGGAGATTGTGCCGACGCTCCCGCCTGATCTCCTGCTTGAGATTGTGGCCTGCATCAACGACTTTTTCACGCTTATCCGCTGTGCCGCCGTCTGTAAGCTCTTCCGCCGTGAGATCCTCGATCCGCTGTTCATCCGCCGCTTCAGCCAGCAAGCGGCTTCCACCATGCTCGTGCACTGCACCTGTGACAAGGGGCTCGTGCATCCGGTCCACCCGCTCCCGTCTATAGCTGTGCTATTCTGTCCAAGGTTTTGGTTACCGAACGAGGCATTTTTATCGAGGGGGACTGGTAAACGTGGTTACCACAGTTACCGAGAAATACCAAGAATATTTTGAACGAATTTTATAATTAAATTTTGAATTCAAATAAATAAATGAACAAACATTTGAACCAGAGACCACTCAAAACAGGAACTAGGTTGCTACCAGCACACGAGAACCAACTCTCATGGCCTTAATTACATCCTACGTACTACTCCCTCCGTCCCAAAATAAGTGTCTCAACTTTGTACTAGCTCTAGTGCAAATTTGTATTAAGCTCAGGACATTTATTTTGGCACGGAGGGAGTATATTATAAATTGAGTGTTTAAATTCAAAAACAAAATCAAAAAATGGTATTTTTTTCTCGGTATATCGATTTACCGAGGGGCACAGAAATACGGGGTAACCATGGGAAATCTCGAAATTTCGACCGGTAACCAAAACCTTGATTCTGTCACAACTACCTCTCGGCCTATTTGTCACGACATGCCGCCAACCTCTCGTCCTACATGTCACGCCACGTCCCAACCTCTTTAGCCACTACTATAAGGTGACATCCCGAGGCGGCCTCGTCGTTCTTGGTATTTATGCGCAACCCAAATCCAAGAGCTCCTCCCTGTGTGTGTATGATCCAATGAGCGGCCGCCACACCTTTCTCCCGAGACCGACAGGTATCCATACTACCTATGACAGCTTGTAAGTGTACGTCCTACTCATCGCCGCTTATGGTATCGACTGCTCATTCATGTTGCTTTTCTTTGTTCTCTGTGGACGGAGCATCAAAGTCCATGCTGTCACTTCCTCCTCTGGTACTTGGGGTCCTGTTACTGCTCATGCGAGCCACCCTGACTTTCCATGGATGCACGTACTTGCATACAGAAGCCCTGCCATCCTCCGTGGTGGCATCATCCACTGGCAAGTAAACTGCAGTGACAAAACCCTCACATACAATGTGAGCACGTGGGCGCCAGGACAGGTGAAGCTCCCGCCCACTAATCCCAGAAAGCTCCAGTTGGCAACGTCACTGGACGGGAACCTATTGAAACTGCTCACCATAGAGGGGTTGAAGATATCAGTGTGGCTACAAAACCCTACGGTCCCAGCAGGTGGTAGTTGGTCACTGCAAAATGTGATCGACATTGAGGACAAAGTACAATCGGTGTGCCCAGACACACCCCACAATGGTGGCAAAGCGGTCATTGATTTTGTGGCCGCGAAGAGGAGTGGCGACGTAGTGGTGCTGCAGGTGTACATGAAATATCGTTCCTGTGGTCTGATAGTTCTTGATCTGCAGACAAAGGAGATGCATGTGCACAAATGGGGCTTCTCATTTGTGGAGATTAATCTATAATCCCGCCTAGAAACTATGAAAGTATATTTTCCTACCTAGCTAGACAAGTAAAGAGGGCAGTATGCAAGTAAACAATAGTTTTAAATAGCCGTTCAGCACGACGCTGCTAAATGATCGTCTTCACAAATTGTCCGCTATAGCCTGTTATAGCCCGCTATAGCTGATTTGGAGGTCTACCGCTATTTTTTCATAGCCCGCTATTTAAAACACTGAAATAAACAGATGTCTACGCGACTAAAGCATTCTGTTGTCGTTTATTACGGCTCTTGGATAGCAACAGAGAAACAGGTGATTACATACATGAAGTGATTAAAAAGTGGCCGTCTGCATCTTATGGTGCAGAGTTTTCTATCATTATCTTACACAAGTGTATATATGAATCTGAATATTCAGTGGACCAAGATCAATTGAAAATTAAGTGATTTCCTCTTGAGACTCCATACACTCAATTATTTACTGCCCACTTGTTATCTTGTTCTGATTGGTTGCTGAAATTAAACTATGGGATTGTTCACCCAAATAATATTTAAATCCTTGGCTCCTTGTCTCGCTGATATCGGGCAGGATGCTAGTGTGCTACTGCCAACAGGGAGCAAACACTAGTAGGAAAACCTTATAGCAGTAGTTCATCCGCGGCTCCGGACCAAAACGAAAAGCCGACGGTAATTTCTGAAATGGCTGCGGTGTCGGGAATATAGACAGTCCCACTGTTAGTTGCTATTGTCTGGCGTTGACCAAAGAACAGACGCCGCTGCTATTCTGGAAAGGATATCGCTTGTGTTCGGTGCGCCGGCTAAAACTTCAGCCGGTCACACGCATGACACGTAGAGCGCTCCCTGCTCCTCCCACGACGCACGAGACATGTCCTGTGGAGCCTGCGCACCGCCCCACCCCACCTTTTCCCCTTTCCTTATCCATCCACGCACTCATCTATCGTCCCCTTCCCCTGTTTCTTTTCCCCACCGAATTCTCCTCCTTCTTCGCCATGGACGCCCGCCTTCCTTTCTCTTTTGCCATGTGGTGGCTGTGGCTAGTGCCCTCCTCCCCCTTCCCTCTCCTCCCCGCTTTGCACCCTGTGGTGCCGCGACCCGCCATGGCCGTCGCACACACACACGCATCCCTTGTGCCAGGTGGTGGCTATGACTGCCGCCCACCTCCACTTCTTCCCCGGCGATGGCTACCCTGTAAGATTTTGGCTGGAACCCGCATCTGCTTGTGCTACAACCAGGGGCACGAAATTGCTGCGACCGACCACAGCATCGCCTGCGGCACTGACGGCGTTGTGGTACGCGGCAAGGTTTTTGCTGCTATTGGTTGTAGAAAAGCTGCAATCGGTTGTCCAGAAGCTACAACCGGCATCACAGAAGTTGCGACGACGGTGACCCGCGGGATGACAATAATTGTTCTGAGGGAACCAACCCGATTTCTTTTTGCTACCATCGGCTTTGTTTTTTGCTGGAACTAGCATCCATTTTTGCTACCACTATCACATTTTTTTTGAAACCAGAGGATTTTTTTGCTACCATAATCTTTGTATTTTGCTGGAACCAGCCATTTTGATTGCCACCACCGGCTTTGTGTTTTGCTGGAACTAGCATCCAAATTTGCTACAACCGTGTGTGGTTTGTGCTGGAACCAACGTATTTTTGCTACCAGCGTATTTTTGTTCTGCTGGAACCAGCCCAATTTTTTGCTACCACCGGCTTTGGCTGTGAGCGACGCCGTGTAATCATTAATGCTGAAACGGGGGTCGGCAGCACCGGCGAGGAGGAATGGATTTTGTGGCCGGCGCCATGGCGACGCAACCATGAATGCAGGGAAAGTGAGGAAAAGCTGCTGCGGGTCAACTGTTTTTTGTTGCGTTTTGACGACGGCGAGCGTCGGCGGTGAGCTTCGACGGCGAGCATCAGAGGCGAGCAAGGGAGCGGCGACCTCGCCGGGAGCGCACGCACAGCTGCGGGAGGAGAAGATTGGCTGCAGGAGGAGAGCGTTTTTTCTTGAAAGCGTTGACTAGAGAAAGAAGAATGGGTTGGGGATTGAGATGCCAGATCGGACGGACCCTACTGACTACATCGGATGGCTGAGGCGCGACCGGCCGAAACTTTGGGCCGGCGCGCCGGCGCCTATCATCGCCCTTCTGGAAAATAGCGCCGGTGTCTCATTTTCTCGTACAAAGGAACGCATGCAAATTTTACTCTATATCAACGGCATAGCTACCAATTGCGACGCCACTAATGTTCTCTCACACAATTCATGTTAGATAATTAGTACAATTATTTTTTGACAAGTGTCAGTGGTAACTGAATAGTTTGGTAAAACATGTGCTTTTCCAGTCGTGTCGGTTTCTTCTACCGCACCATCCAAATCACCATATTTCTTACTCATCTTTAACTAGGCAAAATTTCTCATCATTCTTAAATATGTCACCGCTAATTATAACATTGACACATGCACACATACGTAATGTAGTGAAAACTTAGTTATCCATACATATGTTTAGAACATATATCATTACATATTGATTGGCTGCCAAAATATGTTGCATCCGCTAAGGACATAGCTACCCCAGATTATCATTGTAGCTACAAAATGTACGTCCTCATATCTAAATATAACTACATTACCACACTACGTAAGTGTTCTAGAGCGCAAAGAGGCCACAGAAATGCTTGCCGAGTGCGAGCCGCCCCTCGACCGTCGTCTTCTACCTCGCTCTTTGCCAGCCCGCCGCGCAGCCGTTTTTGACACACGCCTAGAGCACGGGTCTGTTTGCGTCGAGCTTGGAGACCGTAATCCCAGCAACCATAACCGCGTCATCAGCGGCCTGCAAGGCGCCGTCCGCTACAACCCGGAGCACGGACTGCCCAAAGACCGCTTTGAGCATAGTCGCCTCCTCCATGTCTGACCGCGCATACACGACGCCAGCCATGGTCGGCCGCATCGTTGGTCGAGGCGCCACATTGTACGCTGCCTTCTTGGAGTGCTTGGTCGAGACAACTAGCATCACTTCCTCCTCCTGAACGCATTCTGCTACGGGGAATGGTCGTAGAGTAACACAAGCGGAGCCTCCTGGACCGCCTGCCGCGCCTATACCAGTGGAAACACGAGGACAGCGGCCTCACCGATGGCGAATCCAAGCAGGGATACCTCCTATGAGAGACTGTACATACTATCGGCGACTAGAGTGTGAGATCGAGGTCTAGGCGGCAACGATGTCGCTCCTCCTGAACGCATTCTGCTACGGGGAATGGTCGTAGAGTAAAACAAGCGGAGCCTCCTGGACCTCCTGCCGCGCCTATACCAGTGGAAACACGAGGACAGCGGCCTCACCGATGGCGAATCCAAGCAGGGATACCTCCTGTGAGAGACTGTACATACTATCGGCGACTAGAGTGTGAGATCGAGGTCTAGGCGGCAACGATGTCGATATGCCCCCCCCCCCCCCCACACACACACACAACATGCGGTCCGTACATGTGATGGTGACAGGAAGGTTCGTCACTGTCAACGTCCTGTGGTGGTGCGCTGCGGGCGGCGGAAACGCCGAGACTACAGATCCAACGCCCGCCCGGCAGCAGAGCCCGGCCGTGCATATCTCAGAGATGCGGCCGGCAAGCAGCATCTTCCAGTGGCCTTCCATGACGAGCTCCTGTCTGGTCTGCGGGTTTTTGGCAGGAAAGACAGCGAGAGTGCGTGAGATGAGCGAGAGAGGGGGTTTCTGATGAGTAGGACCCATTCATCAGCAACAACGACGCACACATGGGATACTACCGGCGCTGAAAACAGGGTTGGGCTGCAGTAAAACATTAACGGTGTCGGCCACTACTAACATCACTCTGGTGCACCTATGTGCATACATACAAATGAATTTAATTAATTAAGTACATTCTTGTCAGAAACAATCCTGTGATTATAGTGCAAACTATTAAAAATAATATGCAATGTGTACCTTCAGTCAACTGGCCAACTAGAACTCCAATGTGATCGATTGAGAAATTATTCTCTGGGAATCTTCAGTGCGATCCCTAAGACATCATGTGGAATATGATCATCAAGCAACTTACATGGCAAACTATGTATAAGAGTCTCATATTTAATCCAATGGCTATATTAAGGTTATGGAAACACACCAAGGAAAGTTTCCAATTTTTTTAGTTCATTAATACACAGATGTAAAATAAAAACCTAATCAACTAAAACGTATCACGGGCGTTCATCACCTCGGCTAGCGCCGGTGGTAACTTAGGTGGTGACATTGGTTGTGGAATCAACGTTGATGGGCCTAATCCGAGTTGAGGGGGCGAAGAAAACAAGTTATGCATTAACCCTGATAAATATTCAACATTTGAGTCCAATAATAAGTGTACACTCACGAGTTTTCCTAGAGCCATGGGGCAATGGCCCCTTTGGCCCCGTGTTCGGAATACAGGACGGAATGAGCCAACAATTAGTAATTTGAGAAGTGATGAGAGAGAAATATTTTTTTCTACTTTAAAGTGCATTGAGAAGATATCTCTGTACCGCTTACATTCCGCTTAGTTATCTGTATCGGTTTAACTTTATCCTAGTTGAGTTAGTGGCCAGTGTTGGCCGGGTCATGTGTGCGTGCGTGGTGACCTTAGGCGTGGTAGCTAGCTAGGTGTGTGTGCACGTTGGGTATAAAAAGCCCTTCCAGGTACTGATTAAGAAGCACCGGTGTGTTGCCGAGCCACGGTAACGGTATGAGCCGAGCTGGGGGTATGTGCCCAGTAAAGTAAGGCCGTTCATGCGGCAGGGCGTTTGTGCGCTGAAAAAAATCCAGTGTGCTCTTTCTTTCACCTTCGTCCGAGCGAGTGAGAGAAGATGAGCGGCGAGCTGGTCCGCGATTTGCCCCAACACTCGATGCCGCCTTGTGGAACCCTTCCTTTGTCGACCAAGAACGGCTCGGCGAAGCCCGAAGCCATTCTCCCCATTGCTGGTCAGATTCTACTAGAGGGGTACAACCTTATACACCGTGCACAAGACGACCGCATTCAAAGCAGAAGTGTGGGATTTTCTCGTAAGTGAGTAGCACGTACTTATGTGAGGTACTCATGCTACTATGGAAACCTGGCGGTTTTGCAAGGAAGGTGCGTTGGTCAGTCATGGGATCATACACGCACATGCCAAAATTGCGCTCGGATTCGGGTCGCATTATGACATGTAGATGGTTGGAATTGTCTCGCACTAGGCGGCGCCTGCGATCAAGGACGACGAGGCCACGACAAGATGTCACCGGACGATACTCGCGAAGGATGTCGGCAGCGCGGCGTGACATGAAGGGCGAGAGGCGGTCATCGCAGAAGGACACAGCAGCTGGCGTAGGCGGGTGCACGAGTGTGAGAAGTATATTGTCAAAGGTGTAGAGATCGGCAATGATGCAGGGAGCAACTTGTTGGCTGATGCGGCGGATGAACGGCGGGCTTAGGATGTCACGGCGGAGATGCTTGCAGACCGCAGCGCAGCGGATCAGGGTGAAGAAGTCAGTGCGGGCTACAATCTCAAGCAGGACATCGACTGGGAGCGTCGCGATCAACAGGGCGGCAGGCCCACGTCGCCGGCGTTTGTGAGCCGTCGCGGCGCTCCTGCACGATCGAGCTAGCCATGACATGAGAAGGAAAGGCGCCATTGCAACCCGCCAGCCCTAAGATTGTATAGAATGAATTATAAAGAAAGAAAGAAAGAAAGAAAGAAAGGCATGGGCGACCGGGAGGCCCCAGATCCCATCGCCGCCGAACCTCCCCCACTCCTCCTCCTCCCTTGCCGCCGCCCAAGGGCGCGTCCAGGCTAAGCCTAGCCGTCACCGGTGGCGGCGGGGACTCGGGCCCTCTCGCTCGGGTGGGGCTGGCGCGGGACGGCGCCGCCGGGCCGGAGCGTGGCGGCGGGCCGGTCGCCACGGCGGGTGGTGGCGGCGCCTCGACGACGTCGATTCCCCGCGGCAGGAGGCCTTGCGATCTGGTGCGTTGCGGCCGCCAGGGACGGCGGCGGCGTGAACGGATCGGTTCACGGCGGCGCGGCCGGATTGATCGCTGGTCGGCCATCGGCACGGTGGTGGGTGCGACTTGTCGGTAGCTGGGCAGATCCACGGGATTCTACCCTTGTCTGGCCCTTGACAGCGCGGGCAACTACGGGGGAAACCCTAGATCTTCTTGGGATAGAGCGATGGCGGCGCTTTTGCGTCGTAGTCCCTCTTTAGGGCATTGTTTTGGAGTTTGCTCTGGTTGAAGGGACCAACGACGTCGACGGCGCAAGTCTGGTGGAGCAACTGCCGATGAAATCATGCCGACTACGGTCATGGCGGACGATGGCGGCGTCTTAGATGTCGTTCCCTTGTCGAGGCATCGTCGTTGCAGTCTGTGTCATCAGGCTCGGGATGCTCCGGGGGAAACCCTAGATCTGGGTCTTCCAGATCGGACGATGATGGCGTTTTATTGCTTTCCCTCCTAGGGGCATCGTTTTGGAGTAAGTGCTGGCTGGGGGGTGGTGGAGCGGTGCTTCATCTCACACATCGATGGCGGCGGATATCGGCAGCATGGCGCTGTGGAGGCTCGGCGTCCGATGCACGAAGATGGACTCGCGCAAGAGGAGGTTGCTGTCTGGCGTCATGGTGACGTCGATGGCAGAGTGGCCAGACAAGGTAGAAGCCTCAATATGATCTGAAGACGGACCTGTGGAAGATGGCGGCGACGACACACGAGTGCGTCTGACCGGATTGTGCCCCAGACCCAGTATGTGGCTCGGCTGGGGCTTCCGAATATGTTTCGGTTTCCGGCTTTTTGATGTTAGGCTTAGGTGAGTGGTTTGGGTAGTGGCCCAGCTAGCACCTCTTCATCATTTTAGATAGGAGTAGCGGCATGTGTTGCCAAGATGGTGGATTCAGGCATATTGTTGTAATACTTTGTAAGGTCCTCGAGAATAATCAATAAAGTGGCCGTATGCATCTCCCAGATGCAAAGGCCGGGGGTCATCCTCCTTTTCTAAAAAAAGAAAGAAAGGCATGTGGAGGTATTTGAGTTGGACTGGGAAACGAAGCGCGATCGACGGAACGCAAAGATTTTCTTCCAAGCAGCTGGACACTAGCAGCGCAAGGGGGAATCTCGATCGATCGTCTTGTGCCGTACGTCGGACGAAGTGCTGCTGGGGTCATCTTTCTTTCATCTGATGATGAGGAAGCCGGCCGCCCAGTTGGCAAGTATCATACGAACAGGCTTTCAAAATTGCATTATTTTATCCGCTCGTGTTTGTTAACTGCACGTATGCGCATCAAACTCAAACTCGAACTCGCCTTTCCTTCTTAATTTGTACTACGTGCCATGCGACCAAGCCCCAGCCGGTAGCAGACTCCGTTTCTCTACACAGTTTCTGTTTGGAGCGTTCAACATTAAGGGGGCTTCCTGCCGGAGACAACGTACATATATGCGTGCTACTGTTCCTAACTACCAAACTAGTACGAGAAGTAGTACTCCTATATAGCACGCTACGGCCTTTAACTCAAAGACACACGATCCATGGCGTCACCGAGGCGCCGACCGAACGACGTGCCGGAGATTGTGCCGACGCTCCCGCCTGATCTCCTGCTTGAGATTGTGGCCTGCATCAACGACTTTTTCACGCTTATCCGCTGTGCCGCCGTCTGTAAGCTCTTCCGCCGTGAGATCCTCGATCCGCTGTTCATCCGCCGCTTCAGCCAGCAAGCGGCTTCCACCATGCTCGTGCACTGCACCTGTGACAAGGGGCTCGTGCATCCGGTCCACCCGCTCCCGTCTATAGCTGTGCTATTCTGTCCAAGGTTTTGGTTACCGAACGAGGCATTTTTATCGAGGGGGACTGGTAAACGTGGTTACCACAGTTACCGAGAAATACCAAGAATATTTTGAACGAATTTTATAATTAAATTTTGAATTCAAATAAATAAATGAACAAACATTTGAACCAGAGACCACTCAAAACAGGAACTAGGTTGCTACCAGCACACGAGAACCAACTCTCATGGCCTTAATTACATCCTACGTACTACTCCCTCCGTCCCAAAATAAGTGTCTCAACTTTGTACTAGCTCTAGTGCAAATTTGTATTAAGCTCAGGACATTTATTTTGGCACGGAGGGAGTATATTATAAATTGAGTGTTTAAATTCAAAAACAAAATCAAAAAATGGTATTTTTTTCTCGGTATATCGATTTACCGAGGGGCACAGAAATACGGGGTAACCATGGGAAATCTCGAAATTTCGACCGGTAACCAAAACCTTGATTCTGTCACAACTACCTCTCGGCCTATTTGTCACGACATGCCGCCAACCTCTCGTCCTACATGTCACGCCACGTCCCAACCTCTTTAGCCACTACTATAAGGTGACATCCCGAGGCGGCCTCGTCGTTCTTGGTATTTATGCGCAACCCAAATCCAAGAGCTCCTCCCTGTGTGTGTATGATCCAATGAGCGGCCGCCACACCTTTCTCCCGAGACCGACAGGTATCCATACTACCTATGACAGCTTGTAAGTGTACGTCCTACTCATCGCCGCTTATGGTATCGACTGCTCATTCATGTTGCTTTTCTTTGTTCTCTGTGGACGGAGCATCAAAGTCCATGCTGTCACTTCCTCCTCTGGTACTTGGGGTCCTGTTACTGCTCATGCGAGCCACCCTGACTTTCCATGGATGCACGTACTTGCATACAGAAGCCCTGCCATCCTCCGTGGTGGCATCATCCACTGGCAAGTAAACTGCAGTGACAAAACCCTCACATACAATGTGAGCACGTGGGCGCCAGGACAGGTGAAGCTCCCGCCCACTAATCCCAGAAAGCTCCAGTTGGCAACGTCACTGGACGGGAACCTATTGAAACTGCTCACCATAGAGGGGTTGAAGATATCAGTGTGGCTACAAAACCCTACGGTCCCAGCAGGTGGTAGTTGGTCACTGCAAAATGTGATCGACATTGAGGACAAAGTACAATCGGTGTGCCCAGACACACCCCACAATGGTGGCAAAGCGGTCATTGATTTTGTGGCCGCGAAGAGGAGTGGCGACGTAGTGGTGCTGCAGGTGTACATGAAATATCGTTCCTGTGGTCTGATAGTTCTTGATCTGCAGACAAAGGAGATGCATGTGCACAAATGGGGCTTCTCATTTGTGGAGATTAATCTATAATCCCGCCTAGAAACTATGAAAGTATATTTTCCTACCTAGCTAGACAAGTAAAGAGGGCAGTATGCAAGTAAACAATAGTTTTAAATAGCCGTTCAGCACGACGCTGCTAAATGATCGTCTTCACAAATTGTCCGCTATAGCCTGTTATAGCCCGCTATAGCTGATTTGGAGGTCTACCGCTATTTTTTCATAGCCCGCTATTTAAAACACTGAAATAAACAGATGTCTACGCGACTAAAGCATTCTGTTGTCGTTTATTACGGCTCTTGGATAGCAACAGAGAAACAGGTGATTACATACATGAAGTGATTAAAAAGTGGCCGTCTGCATCTTATGGTGCAGAGTTTTCTATCATTATCTTACACAAGTGTATATATGAATCTGAATATTCAGTGGACCAAGATCAATTGAAAATTAAGTGATTTCCTCTTGAGACTCCATACACTCAATTATTTACTGCCCACTTGTTATCTTGTTCTGATTGGTTGCTGAAATTAAACTATGGGATTGTTCACCCAAATAATATTTAAATCCTTGGCTCCTTGTCTCGCTGATATCGGGCAGGATGCTAGTGTGCTACTGCCAACAGGGAGCAAACACTAGTAGGAAAACCTTATAGCAGTAGTTCATCCGCGGCTCCGGACCAAAACGAAAAGCCGACGGTAATTTCTGAAATGGCTGCGGTGTCGGGAATATAGACAGTCCCACTGTTAGTTGCTATTGTCTGGCGTTGACCAAAGAACAGACGCCGCTGCTATTCTGGAAAGGATATCGCTTGTGTTCGGTGCGCCGGCTAAAACTTCAGCCGGTCACACGCATGACACGTAGAGCGCTCCCTGCTCCTCCCACGACGCACGAGACATGTCCTGTGGAGCCTGCGCACCGCCCCACCCCACCTTTTCCCCTTTCCTTATCCATCCACGCACTCATCTATCGTCCCCTTCCCCTGTTTCTTTTCCCCACCGAATTCTCCTCCTTCTTCGCCATGGACGCCCGCCTTCCTTTCTCTTTTGCCATGTGGTGGCTGTGGCTAGTGCCCTCCTCCCCCTTCCCTCTCCTCCCCGCTTTGCACCCTGTGGTGCCGCGACCCGCCATGGCCGTCGCACACACACACGCATCCCTTGTGCCAGGTGGTGGCTATGACTGCCGCCCACCTCCACTTCTTCCCCGGCGATGGCTACCCTGTAAGATTTTGGCTGGAACCCGCATCTGCTTGTGCTACAACCAGGGGCACGAAATTGCTGCGACCGACCACAGCATCGCCTGCGGCACTGACGGCGTTGTGGTACGCGGCAAGGTTTTTGCTGCTATTGGTTGTAGAAAAGCTGCAATCGGTTGTCCAGAAGCTACAACCGGCATCACAGAAGTTGCGACGACGGTGACCCGCGGGATGACAATAATTGTTCTGAGGGAACCAACCCGATTTCTTTTTGCTACCATCGGCTTTGTTTTTTGCTGGAACTAGCATCCATTTTTGCTACCACTATCACATTTTTTTTGAAACCAGAGGATTTTTTTGCTACCATAATCTTTGTATTTTGCTGGAACCAGCCATTTTGATTGCCACCACCGGCTTTGTGTTTTGCTGGAACTAGCATCCAAATTTGCTACAACCGTGTGTGGTTTGTGCTGGAACCAACGTATTTTTGCTACCAGCGTATTTTTGTTCTGCTGGAACCAGCCCAATTTTTTGCTACCACCGGCTTTGGCTGTGAGCGACGCCGTGTAATCATTAATGCTGAAACGGGGGTCGGCAGCACCGGCGAGGAGGAATGGATTTTGTGGCCGGCGCCATGGCGACGCAACCATGAATGCAGGGAAAGTGAGGAAAAGCTGCTGCGGGTCAACTGTTTTTTGTTGCGTTTTGACGACGGCGAGCGTCGGCGGTGAGCTTCGACGGCGAGCATCAGAGGCGAGCAAGGGAGCGGCGACCTCGCCGGGAGCGCACGCACAGCTGCGGGAGGAGAAGATTGGCTGCAGGAGGAGAGCGTTTTTTCTTGAAAGCGTTGACTAGAGAAAGAAGAATGGGTTGGGGATTGAGATGCCAGATCGGACGGACCCTACTGACTACATCGGATGGCTGAGGCGCGACCGGCCGAAACTTTGGGCCGGCGCGCCGGCGCCTATCATCGCCCTTCTGGAAAATAGCGCCGGTGTCTCATTTTCTCGTACAAAGGAACGCATGCAAATTTTACTCTATATCAACGGCATAGCTACCAATTGCGACGCCACTAATGTTCTCTCACACAATTCATGTTAGATAATTAGTACAATTATTTTTTGACAAGTGTCAGTGGTAACTGAATAGTTTGGTAAAACATGTGCTTTTCCAGTCGTGTCGGTTTCTTCTACCGCACCATCCAAATCACCATATTTCTTACTCATCTTTAACTAGGCAAAATTTCTCATCATTCTTAAATATGTCACCGCTAATTATAACATTGACACATGCACACATACGTAATGTAGTGAAAACTTAGTTATCCATACATATGTTTAGAACATATATCATTACATATTGATTGGCTGCCAAAATATGTTGCATCCGCTAAGGACATAGCTACCCCAGATTATCATTGTAGCTACAAAATGTACGTCCTCATATCTAAATATAACTACATTACCACACTACGTAAGTGTTCTAGAGCGCAAAGAGGCCACAGAAATGCTTGCCGAGTGCGAGCCGCCCCTCGACCGTCGTCTTCTACCTCGCTCTTTGCCAGCCCGCCGCGCAGCCGTTTTTGACACACGCCTAGAGCACGGGTCTGTTTGCGTCGAGCTTGGAGACCGTAATCCCAGCAACCATAACCGCGTCATCAGCGGCCTGCAAGGCGCCGTCCGCTACAACCCGGAGCACGGACTGCCCAAAGACCGCTTTGAGCATAGTCGCCTCCTCCATGTCTGACCGCGCATACACGACGCCAGCCATGGTCGGCCGCATCGTTGGTCGAGGCGCCACATTGTACGCTGCCTTCTTGGAGTGCTTGGTCGAGACAACTAGCATCACTTCCTCCTCCTGAACGCATTCTGCTACGGGGAATGGTCGTAGAGTAACACAAGCGGAGCCTCCTGGACCGCCTGCCGCGCCTATACCAGTGGAAACACGAGGACAGCGGCCTCACCGATGGCGAATCCAAGCAGGGATACCTCCTATGAGAGACTGTACATACTATCGGCGACTAGAGTGTGAGATCGAGGTCTAGGCGGCAACGATGTCGCTCCTCCTGAACGCATTCTGCTACGGGGAATGGTCGTAGAGTAAAACAAGCGGAGCCTCCTGGACCTCCTGCCGCGCCTATACCAGTGGAAACACGAGGACAGCGGCCTCACCGATGGCGAATCCAAGCAGGGATACCTCCTGTGAGAGACTGTACATACTATCGGCGACTAGAGTGTGAGATCGAGGTCTAGGCGGCAACGATGTCGATATGCCCCCCCCCCCACACACACACACAACATGCGGTCCGTACATGTGATGGTGACAGGAAGGTTCGTCACTGTCAACGTCCTGTGGTGGTGCGCTGCGGGCGGCGGAAACGCCGAGACTACAGATCCAACGCCCGCCCGGCAGCAGAGCCCGGCCGTGCATATCTCAGAGATGCGGCCGGCAAGCAGCATCTTCCAGTGGCCTTCCATGACGAGCTCCTGTCTGGTCTGCGGGTTTTTGGCAGGAAAGACAGCGAGAGTGCGTGAGATGAGCGAGAGAGGGGGTTTCTGATGAGTAGGACCCATTCATCAGCAACAACGACGCACACATGGGATACTACCGGCGCTGAAAACAGGGTTGGGCTGCAGTAAAACATTAACGGTGTCGGCCACTACTAACATCACTCTGGTGCACCTATGTGCATACATACAAATGAATTTAATTAATTAAGTACATTCTTGTCAGAAACAATCCTGTGATTATAGTGCAAACTATTAAAAATAATATGCAATGTGTACCTTCAGTCAACTGGCCAACTAGAACTCCAATGTGATCGATTGAGAAATTATTCTCTGGGAATCTTCAGTGCGATCCCTAAGACATCATGTGGAATATGATCATCAAGCAACTTACATGGCAAACTATGTATAAGAGTCTCATATTTAATCCAATGGCTATATTAAGGTTATGGAAACACACCAAGGAAAGTTTCCAATTTTTTTAGTTCATTAATACACAGATGTAAAATAAAAACCTAATCAACTAAAACGTATCACGGGCGTTCATCACCTCGGCTAGCGCCGGTGGTAACTTAGGTGGTGACATTGGTTGTGGAATCAACGTTGATGGGCCTAATCCGAGTTGAGGGGGCGAAGAAAACAAGTTATGCATTAACCCTGATAAATATTCAACATTTGAGTCCAATAATAAGTGTACACTCACGAGTTTTCCTAGAGCCATGGGGCAATGGCCCCCTTTGGCCCCGTGTTCGGAATACAGGACGGAATGAGCCAACAATTAGTAATTTGAGAAGTGATGAGAGAGAAATATTTTTTTCTACTTTAAAGTGCATTGAGAAGATATCTCTGTACCGCTTACATTCCGCTTAGTTATCTGTATCGGTTTAACTTTATCCTAGTTGAGTTAGTGGCCAGTGTTGGCCGGGTCATGTGTGCGTGCGTGGTGACCTTAGGCGTGGTAGCTAGCTAGGTGTGTGTGCACGTTGGGTATAAAAAGCCCTTCCAGGTACTGATTAAGAAGCACCGGTGTGTTGCCGAGCCACGGTAACGGTATGAGCCGAGCTGGGGGTATGTGCCCAGTAAAGTAAGGCCGTTCATGCGGCAGGGCGTTTGTGCGCTGAAAAAAATCCAGTGTGCTCTTTCTTTCACCTTCGTCCGAGCGAGTGAGAGAAGATGAGCGGCGAGCTGGTCCGCGATTTGCCCCAACACTCGATGCCGCCTTGTGGAACCCTTCCTTTGTCGACCAAGAACGGCTCGGCGAAGCCCGAAGCCATTCTCCCCATTGCTGGTCAGATTCTACTAGAGGGGTACAACCTTATACACCGTGCACAAGACGACCGCATTCAAAGCAGAAGTGTGGGATTTTCTCGTAAGAGAAATCAAACCAAGTTTGTTCCATGTCATCCTCAAACTTCTTGAGATAGAAACCTCTCGCCAAAGGCTCAAAAACTGAAAGTTTAACTCTGAAATGAAGATTAGTGCCCTTGGCAAATCCATCTTCCTCAACATCCACACGTACTGACTCACCCAACCAATTCCCTAGTGCTTCACCAAATGCCTTTGAACGTTTATCCAGTGGTAAATCAGCAACCCTTACCCAACCTTCAACCGTGTCAAAAGTCATCTCTGATGGACGAGTAATCCCATCATAATCCTTTAGGACCAGCACGCTGAAGTCGAATTGCCACGGGCCGTTGTTTAGCGCATGCCTCCAGTCCCCCTCACTACCAAAGTTCACAACAAACATGTTTCTCCCAATATTCTTGAACTGAGCTTCACGGTGGAGGCCACAAGCCCCAGGCATCGCTTTCTCTAGCGCACGAGAATTCAGAGTCCTTGGAGTGAAAGCTTTCCTGATCGCTGACCACTTCGCTGCTCTTGGTTGTTCCTGTCCAGATGCCTTGAAGACAAAGCCTGTTGCTTCCTTCTCTGTCATCACCAGACCTCCCATGCGCGCCGTCAGACCCGCCGCCTCCGCCGACACCTTGCGGTCCGCGGGAGATTGCGAGTCAGTCTTAGCCTGCCTTCCCGGAGGCGTCTTCACTGCTGAAGCTGCCATAGTCGCCCTGTGTGCCGAAGCTTTCGGCGTCCCCGCCGTCGCCGACGTGTGAGCTGGCTGTCTCGGTGTCGCTGCATTCTCAGGGTCCGTCGCAGCACTCTTCAGCGTCGTCCCGTTCCTCATCCCCTCTGCCATGGCTCTGGAGAGAGATGCTCGACGATCTACGCACTAGGGAGCGCCGTCGCCCCTTCGCACGTCACCGGAAACACAGGACCACAGTATGGAAAACCCTAACCTTAACTCTCGGGCTGATCGCCTAGCAATCGCCCCAATCGCCCCTCCGTGTTTTCCTCAGGAGGTGGACCCACGAAAAGTCTTTACTGTATTTTTTCGGTCCTCTTTCCTTTTATTCAAGGAAATTTTTTAAAATCAACCCGATAATTTCCGGAGGAAATAAGCCGTCTCGCCAGCATGACATGCATCCTCGTGGGGCCATTTACACGCATCCTCGTGCTACCTTATCCAGTTATCCTTATCCCTAGCGTCAAGGCGAGCCGCTCATTCCCTTTCCTCTTCCCAGCGAAATCTCCATTCCTCTTTCTTCTAGCTCTGTCACACAACGAACCATCTCCTGCTTCGCTATCGGCCCTCGTCGGAGCAGCCGTGGGTCGGCTTGCAGCAGGGGTCAAAAATTTGTAGCACACCCGCATCGACCTGCAGCGCCGGCGAACTGTAGCGTCCATATTGACTAGCAATTCCCGTGCGCTGGCTCGCTGCAGCCGGTGTTTGTGAGCCTGGCGGTGCTGCGAGGGAGCGCCCGCTTTTGGTAGAGCGTGCTGATGCAGCGTCTCCAGTAGCGCGGGGGCAGAGCGCCGATGCAGTGTCTCCAGTGGCGCGGGAACGTCTCGGTCTCCTTGCTGCTGCCGGCGACGCTGCAATGAAGCAGGAGGAGCTGCTGCCCGGCAGCGCGACAAGTCAAGGATGGCGACGCTGCCATGAAGTAGGCGTTTCTGCCGGGGCTGCGATGGAGCTCGGCCGGAGTTTCAATGGAGCTTAACTGGAGTCGTCGGAGCTCCGCCGGGGCTGCAATGGAACTCAGCCGGAGTTTCAATGGAGATTCGCCGGAGTCGTCGGAACTCCGTCGGGGCTGCAATGGAGCTCAGCCGGAGTTGCAAGGAGCTATGCCGGAGCGCCAGTGCTGCATTGGAGCTCCGTTGGTGCTGCTATGGAGCTCGGCCGGAGTTGCAATGGACCTTCGCCGGAGTGTTGGTGCTGCGTTGGAGCTCCGCGCCGGGCTGCGCTGGAGCTGCGTTGAAAGCTCGCTGCTGCCTGCTGTGATCCAACAACCCCCGTCACGCTGATTGGACGGATAAACAGGCGGATGATTTCTTACGGCTGATTTTTTTCAATGAGAAACAAACTGGGCGAAAACTACGCCGTGATCCAGCATGCACGCGCCATCCCACGGATCGTGAACTCACCCATACGTTACAAAAACGTAACCACGACCTGGCCGAGCGTGTACGTACACTCACGTCAGACCATGTTTAATGCATGCAACACGTTACATGTGTTGTACCAACTATATGCAGACTCAACACAAAACCAAAAAATATAAACCTCAACGTGAACGGGCATGTTTCAGGCTACAAATTCCAAACAAATGCAGGTAAAAACTAGCTTACTCACCTAATGCAGACTAATGCAATATCTGAACCACACCTTGTAACAAGATTAGCACCAACAGCTCCATGGTGCACTTCATGGTCAGTGACCACCATCTGGTGTGCCCGCACGTGTGGTGCCGCTGCCCTGAGCCTGGCTATGGCTTCCTCGGCCTGCCGCCCAGCTTGCCGAGCACCACCTATGGCCTGTGATCGACGAGATCCATATGCAGCTGGCAGAGCGAGGACAATAGCTGCTCTCCGCGGAGGACCAGGAGCGGCTGTTCCTGCTGGTGCGCGTGAGCGCCGCCACGGAGGAGGAAGGCCCGGTGTCGGCATGGTACAGGTGCAAGATACTAGATGAAGGTCCTGATGGACGCCAAGGCGAGGAGCTGCACCGTCCCCATCATGGAGGCGGCTATGGACGTCGTGGAGGCGGCCATGGACGTTGGGGGCAGGTACCTGCCAGTGATGGCCGACGTGCCGCCGCAGGAAGGAGGTATCGTCCTCCTTGTCAGCAACCTCCGTCTCCCATCGACAAGCAGGTCAAGGCGTGGATGAACCCTCATTCTCGGGGTTGACGATTAGCTGGTCAGCTCCGGTTCTTTATCTAATCTAATGTACATGCATACATGTACCATGGCTAGACATTTGTTATTTGGTAGTGATCAAAGGTGGGACCCTGGTTGGGGTTTATTTGATTCTGTCAATAGCAATGGTTGTCAAGCTTTGATTGATTCTGTGCATGGCAATGGTTGCCAGTGTATCGCGTACTAATGTGGCTGATCCCTATTTGGTCTGTTAATTTTACTTGGTTGACTGCTGCGGTTCTTGTGAGGATGAGGAAATGGCACCTTGTACGGTGTTGTTTGTTTATGTGTGAAAACTGAATTTGTAGCACCTAGCTAGCAACGAGTCACACCAAACAAGCCAGCTCAATGGGCGGCATCAAAACTAGCACCGCACAATACCGACTCAGACGGCACGCCATGGGCGCGCCCCAAGCCCCCAACCACTGGTATACATGGTGAAGGAGGACAATTGGACCACCACAAGACGTCTTGGAGTTGTAGCAGTTAAGGAGGTCGGCGCCGCCTCTGCGCAACACGAAGAACACTGCATTAAACTGCATCCCTGCCACAAAAATATTGTTGCATCCTTGTACACTGTATATTCATAAAGAAAATCTAATTATTTAAAATAAGTTACATAATTTATGGAATACAGAAATAATATACAGTTGCAAATACATTTGTAGCATGTCCTGCGATACTTGGCTAGGTACTTAGGAATACACTTTCATGGTTTGTAGGCGATATGATAGGTCGATCTCCAACAATCTTGAGCCCCCCTTATGTATTTGCATCTCCTTCGTGTTCAAATCAAGAACAAGGGGTGCACTACATTGATTTTTCTTTTGTATATGTAGCAGCATCACGTCGCCGCTCCTGTTCCCAAATCCCTGAAATTCAATGAATATATCTGTGCCAGCGCTGAGAGGGATGTTTCGGCACACTGGCCATATTTTCTTTTCAATGTCAATTACATTTTTCAGCGACCAATAACTACCACCACCATCTGTTAGGACTGTGGGGTGTTGTAGCCACACAGATATCTTGTACCCCTCTATGGTGAGCAATTTCAATAGGTTCCCGTCCGATGATGTTGCCAAGTGGACCTGTCTTGCTTTGTGGTTCATGGGCGGGAGCTTCATTAGTACCGGCATCCCCGTGCTCACATCGTAGGAGACGATTTGGTCATCGCGGTATGTTAGCCAGTGGAGGACGCCTCCGTGAGGGACGGCGGGGTCGCTACATAGTTTCACAGACCACCATGGAAATTGATTGGGTCTCACCTCATTGGCGACAGGCTCCCAGGTACTACAGGAGGATGTGGCTATATGTACTTCGATGCTCCATCCATAGCTATGGGCAAAGAGCAGCATGAAGGAGTCATCGATGCCATCCACGGAAGTGAGTAGCACGTACTTATGTGAGGTACTCATGCTACTATGGAAACCTGGCGGTTTTGCAAGGAAGGTGCGTTGGTCAGTCATGGGATCATACACGCACATGCCAAAATTGCGCTCGGATTCGGGTCGCATTATGACATGTAGATGGTTGGAATTGTCTCGCACTAGGCGGCGCCTGCGATCAAGGACGACGAGGCCACGACAAGATGTCACCGGACGATACCTCGCGAGAGGATGTCGGCAGCGCGGCGTGACATGAAGGGCGAGAGGCGGTCATCGCAGAAGGACACAGCAGCTGGCGTAGGCGGGTGCACGAGTGTGAGAAGTATATTGTCAAAGGTGTAGAGATCGGCAATGATGCAGGGAGCAACTTGTTGGCTGATGCGGCGGATGAACGGCGGGCTTAGGATGTCACGGCGGAGATGCTTGCAGACCGCAGCGCAGCGGATTCAGGGTGAAGAAGTCAGTGCGGGCTACAATCTCAAGCAGGACATCGACTGGGAGCGTCGCGATCAACAGGGGCGGCAGGCCCACGTCGCCGGCGTTTGTGAGCCGTCGCGGCGCTCCTGCACGATCGAGCTAGCCATGACATGAGAAGGAAAGGCGCCATTGCAACCCGCCAGCCCTAAGATTGTATAGAATGAATTATAAAGAAAGAAAGAAAAGAAAGAAAGAAAGGCATGGGCGACCGGGAGGCCCCAGATCCCATCGCCGCCGAACCTCCCCCACTCCTCCTCCTCCCTTGCCGCCGCCCAAGGGCGCGTCCAGGCTAAGCCTAGCCGTCACCGGTGGCGGCGGGGACTCGGGCCCTCTCGCTCGGGTGGGGCTGGCGCGGGACGGCGCCGCCGGGCCGGAGCGTGGCGGCGGGCCGGTCGCCACGGCGGGTGGTGGCGGCGCCTCGACGACGTCGATTCCCCGCGGCAGGAGGCCTTGCGATCTGGTGCGTTGCGGCCGCCAGGGACGGCGGCGGCGTGAACGGGATCGGTTCACTGCGGCGCGGCCGGATTGATCGCTGGTCGGCCATCGGCACGGTGGTGGGTGCGACTTGTCGGTAGCTGGGGCAGATCCACGGGATTCTACCCTTGTCTGGCCCTTGACAGCGCGGGCAACTACGGGGGAAACCCTAGATCTTCTTGGGATAGAGCTGATGGCGGCGCTTTTGCGTCGAGTCCCTCTTTAGGGCATTGTTTTGGAGTTTGCTCTGGTTGAAGGGACCAACGACGTCGGCGGCGCAAGTCTGGTGGAGCAACTGCCGATGAAAATCATGCCGACTACGGTCATGGCGGACGATGGCGGCGTCTTAGATGTCGTTCCCTTGTCGAGGCATCGTCGTTGCAGTCTGTGTCATCAGGCTCGGGATGCTCCGGGGGAAACCCTAGATCTGGGTCTTCCAGATCGGACGATGATGGCGTTTTATTGCTTTCCCTCCTAGGGCATCGTTTTGGAGTAAGTGCTGGCTGGGGGTTGGTGGAGCGGTGCTTCATCTCACACATCGATGGCGGCGGATATCGCAGGGCATGGCGCTGTGGAGGCTCGGCGTCCGATGCACCGAAGATGGACTCGCGCAAGAGGAGGTTGCTGTCTGGCGTCATGGTGACGTCGATGGCAGAGTGGCCAAACAAGGTAGAAGCCTCAATATGATCTGAAGACGGACCTGTGGAAGATGGCGGCGACGACACACGAGTGCGTCTGACCGGATTGTTGCCCCAGACCCAGTATGGGCTCGGCTGGGCTTCCGAATATGTTTCGGTTTCCGGCTTTTGATGTTAGGCTTAGGTGAGTGGTTGGGTAGTGGCCCAGCTAGCACCTCTTCATCATTTTAGATAGGAGTAGCGGCATGTGTTGCCAAGATGGTGGATTCAGGCATATTGTTGTAATACTTTGTAAGGTCCTCGAGAATAATCAATAAAGTGGCCGTATGCATCTCCCAGATGCAAAGGCCGGGGGTCATCCTCCTTTTCTAAAAAAAGAAAGAAGGCATGTGGAGGTATTTGAGTTGGACTGGGAAACGAAGCGCGATCGACGGAACGCAAAGATTTTCTTCCAAGCAGCTGGACACTAGCAGCGCAAGGGGGAATCTCGATCGATCGTCTTGTGCCGTACGTCGGACGAAGTGCTGCTGGGGTCATCTTTCTTTCATCTGATGATGAGGAAGCCGGCCGCCCAGTTGGCAAGTATCATACGAACAGGCTTTCAAAATTGCATTATTTTATCCGCTCGTGTTTGTTAACTGCACGTATGCGCATCAAACTCAAACTCGAACTCGCCTTTCCTTCTTAATTTGTACTACGTGCCATGCGACCAAGCCCCAGCCGGTAGCAGACTCCGTTTCTCTACACAGTTTCTGTTTGGAGCGTTCAACATTAAGGGGGCTTCCTGCCGGAGACAACGTACATATATGCGTGCTACTGTTCCTAACTACCAAACTAGTACGAGAAGTAGTACTCCTATATAGCACGCTACGGCCTTTAACTCAAAGACACACGATCCATGGCGTCACCGAGGCGCCGACCGAACGACGTGCCGGAGATTGTGCCGACGCTCCCGCCTGATCTCCTGCTTGAGATTGTGGCCTGCCATCAACGACTTTTCACGCTTAATCCGCTGTGCCGCCGTCTGTAAGCTCTTCCGCCGTGAGATCCTCGATCCGCTGTTCATCCGCCGCTTCAGCCAGCAAGCGGCTTCCACCATGCTCGTGCACTGCACCTGTGACAGGGGCTCGTGCATCCGGTCCACCCGCTCCCGTCTATAGCTGTGCTATTCTGTCCAAGGTTTTGGTTACCGAACGAGGCATTTTTATCGAGGGGGACTGGTAAACGTGGTTACCACAGTTACCGAGAAATACCAAGATATTTTGAACGAATTTAATAATTAAATTTTGAATTCAAATAAATAAATGAACAAACATTTGAACCAGAGACCACTCAAAACAGGAACTAGGTTGCTACCAGCACACGAGAACCAACTCTCATGGCCTTAATTACATCCTACGTACTACTCCTCCGTTCCAAATAAGTGTCTCAACTTTGTACTAGCTCTAGTGCAAATTTGTATTAAGCTCAGGACATTTATTTTGGCACGGAGGGAGTATATTATAAATTGAGTGTTTAAATTCAAAAAACAAAATCAAAAATGGTATTTTTTTCTCGGTATATCGATTTACTGAGGGCACAGAAATACGGGGTAACCATGGAAATCTCGAAATTTCGACCGGTAACCAAAACCTTGATTCTGTCACAACTACCTCTCGGCCTATTTGTCACGACATGCCGCCAACCTCTCGTCCTACATGTCACGCCACGTCCCAACCTCTTTAGCCACTACTATAAGGTGACATCCCGAGGCGCTCGTCGTTCTTGGTATTTATGCGCAACCCAAATCCAAGAGCTCCTCCCTGTGTGTGTATGATCCAATGAGCGGCCGCCACACCTTTCTCCCGAGACCGACAGGTATCCATACTACCTATGACAGCTTGTAAGTGTACGTCCTACTCATCGCCGCTTATGGTATCGACTGCTCATGTCATGTTGCTTTCTTTGTTCTCTGTGGACGGAGCATCAAAGTCCATGCTGTCACTTCCTCCTCTGGTACTTGGGGTCCTGTTACTGCTCATGCGAGCCACCCTGACTTTCCATGGATGCACGTACTTGCATACAGAAGCCCTGCCATCCTCCGTGGTGGCATCATCCACTGGCAAGTAAACTGCAGTGACAAAACCTCACATACAATGTGAGCACGTGGCGCCAGGACAGGTGAAGCTCCCGCCACTAATCCCAGAAAGCTCCAGTTGGCAACGTCACTGGACGGGAACCTATTGAAACTGCTCACCATAGAGGGGTTGAAGATATCAGTGTGGCTACAAAACCCTACGGTCCCAGCAGGTGGTAGTTGGTCACTGCAAAATGTGATCGACATTGAGGACAAAGTACAATCGGTGTGCCCAGACACCACCCCACAATGGTGGCAAAGCGGTCATTGATTTTGTGGCCGCGAAGAGGAGTGGCGACGTAGTGGTGCTGCAGGTGTACATGAAATATCGTTCCTGTGGTCTGATAGTTCTTGATCTGCAGACAAAGGAGATGCATGTGCACAAATGGGGCTTCTCATTTGTGGAGATTAATCTATAATCCCGCCTAGAAACTATGAAAGTATATTTTCCTACCTAGCTAGACAAGTAAAGAGGGCAGTATGCAAGTAAACAATAGTTTTAAATAGCCGTTTCAGGCACGACGCTGCTAAATGATCGTCTTCACAAATTGTCCGCTATAGCCTGTAAGCCCGCTATAGCTGATTTGAGGTCTACCGCTATTTTTTCATAGCCCGCTATTTAAAACACTGAAATAAACAGATGTCTACGCGACTAAAGCATTCTGTTGTCGTTTATTACGGCTCTTGGATAGCAACAGAGAAACAGGTGATACATACATGAAGTGATAAAAAGTGGCCGTCTGCATCTTATGGTGCAGAGTTTTCTATCATTATCTTACACAAGTGTATATATGAATCTGAATATTCAGTGGACCAAGATCAATTGAAAATTAAGTGATTTCCTCTTGAGACTCCATACACTCAATTATTTACTGCCCACTTGTTATCTGTTCTGATTGGTTGCTGAAATTAAACTATGGGATGTTCACCCAAATAATATTTAAATCCTTGGCTCCTTGTCTCGCTGATTATCGGGCAGGATGCTAGTGTGCTACTGCAACAGGGAGCAAACACAGTAGGAAACCTTATAGCAGTAGTTCATCCGCGGCTCCGGACCCAAAACGAAAAGCCGAGGTAATTTCTGAAATGGCTGCGGGTGTCGGGAATATAGACAGTCCCACTGTTAGTTGCTATTGTCTGGCGTTGACCAAAGAACAGACGCCGCGCTTATTCTGGAAAGGATATCGCTTGTGTTCGTGCGCCGGCTAAAAACTTCAGCCGGTCACACGCATGCACGTAGAGCGCTCCCTGCTCCTCCCACGACGCACGAGACATGTCCTGTGGAGCCTGCGCACCGCCCCACCCCACCTTTTCCCCTTTCCTTATCCATCCACGCACTCATCTATCGTCCCCTTCCCCTGTTTCTTTTCCCCACCGAATTCTCCTCCTTCTTCGCCATGGACGCCCGCCTTCCTTTCTCTTTTGCCATGTGGTGGCTGTGGCTAGTGCCCTCCTCCCCCTTCCCTCTCCTCCCCGCTTTTGCACCCTGTGGTGCCGCGACCCGCCATGGCCGTCGCACACACACACGCATCCCTTGTGCCAGTGGTGCTATGACTGCCGCCCACCTCCACTTCTTCCCCGGCGATGGCTACCCTGTAAGATTTGGCTGGAACCCGCATCTGCTTGTGCTACAACCAGGGGCACGAAATTGCTGCGACCGACCACAGCATCGCCTGCGGCACTGACGGCGTTGTGGTACGCGGCAAGGTTTTTGCTGCTATTGGTTGTAGAAAAGCTGCAATCGGTTGTCCAGAAGCTACAACCGCATACAGAAGTTGCGACGACGGTGACCCGCGGGATGACATAATTGTTCTGAGGGAACCAAACCCGATTTCTTTTTGCTACCATCGGCTTTGTTTTTTGCTGGGAACTAGCATCCATTTTTGCTACCACTACACATTTTTTTGAAACCAGAGGATTTTTTTGCTACCATAATCTTTGTATTTTGCTGGAACCAGCCATTTTGATTGCCACCACCGGCTTTGTTTTTGGCTGGAAACTAGCATCCAAATTTGCTACAACCGTGTGTGGTTTGTGCTGGAACCAACGTATTTTGCTACCAGCGTATTTTTGTTCTGCTGGAACCAGCCCAATTTTTGCTACCACCGGCTTTGGCTGTGAGCGACGCCGTGTAATCATTAATGCTGAAACGGGGGTCGGCAGCACGGGCGAGGAGGAATGGATTTTGTGGGCCGGCGCCATGGCGACGCAACCATGAATGCAGGGAAAGTGAGGAAAAGCTGCGGCGGGTCAACTGTTTTTGTTGCGTTTTGACGACGGCGAGCGTCGCGATGAGCTTCGACGGCGAGCATCAGAGCGAGCAAGGGACGGCGACCTCGCCGGGAGCGCACGCACAGCTGCGGGAGGAGAAGATTGGCTGCAGGAGGAGAGCGTTTTTTCTTGAAGCGTTGACTAGAGAAGAAAGAATGGGTTGGGGATTGAGATGCAGATCGGACGGACCCTACTGACTACATCGGATGGCTGAGGCGCGACCGGCGAAACTTTGGGCCGGCGCGCCGGCGCCTATCATCGCCCTTCTGGAAAATAGCGCCGGTGTCTCATTTTCTCGTACAAAGGAACGCATGCAAATTTACTCTATATCAACGGCATAGCTACCAATTGCGACGCCACTAATGTTCTCTCACACAATTCATGTTAGATAATTAGTACAATTATTTTTGACAAGTGTCAGTGGTAACTGAATAGTTTTGTAAAACAGTGCTTTTCCAGTCGTGTCGGTTTCTTCTACCGCACCATCACCAAATCACCATATTTCTTACTCATCTTTAACTAGGCAAAATTTCTCATCATTCTTAAATATGTCACCGCTAATTATAACATTGACACATGCACACATACGTAATGTAGTGAAACTTAGTTATCCATACATATGTTTAGAACATATATCATTACATATTGATTGGCTGCCAAAATATGTTGCATCCGCTAAGGACATAGCTACCCCAGATTATCATTGTAGCTACAAAATGTACGTCCTCATATCTAATATATAACTACATTACCACACTACGTAAGTGTTCTAGAGCGCAAAGAGCCACAGAAATGCTTGCCGAGTGCGAGCCGCCCCTCGACCGTCGTCTTCTACCTCGCTCTTTGCCAGCCCGCCGCGCAGGCCGTTTTTGACACACGCCTAGAGCACGGGTCTGTTTGCGTCGAGCTTGGAACCGTAATCCCAGCAACCATAACCGCGTCATCAGCGGCCTGCAAGGCGCCGTCCGCTACAACCGGAGCACGGACTGCCCAAAGACCGCTTGAGCATAGTCGCCTCCTCCATGTCTGACCGGCGCATCACGACGCCAGCCATGGTCGGCCGCATCGTTGGTCGAGGCGCCACATTGTACGCTGCCTTCTTGGAGTGCTTGGTCGAGACAACTAGCATCACTTCCTCCTCCTGAACGCATTCTGCTTACGGGAATGGTCGTAGAGTAACACAAGCGGAGCCTCCTGGGACCGCCTGCCGCGCCTATACCAGTGGAACACGAGGACAGCGGCCTCACCGATGGCGATCCAAGCAGGGATACCTCCTATGAGAGACTGTACATACTATCGGCGACTAGAGTGTGAGATCGAGGTCTAGCGGCAACGATGTCGCTCCTCCTAACGCATTCTGCTACGAGGGATGTCGTAGAGTAAAACAAGCGGAGCCTCCTGGACCTCCTGCCGCGCCTATACCAGTGGAAACACGAGGACAGCGGCCTCACGATGGCGAATCCAAGCAGGGATACCTCCTGTGAAGACTGTACATACTATCGGCGACTAGAGTGTGAGATCGAGGTCTAGGCGGCAACGATGTCGATATGCCCCCCCCCCCCCCCCACACACACACACAACATGCGGTCCGTACATGTGATGGTGACAGGAAGGTTCGTCACTGTCAACGTCCTGTGGGTGCGCTGCGGGCGGCGGAAACGCCGAGACTACAGATCCAACGCCCGCCGCAGCAGAGCCCGGCGTGCATATCTCAGAGATGCGGCCGGCAAGCAGCATCTTCCAGGGCCTTCCATGAACGAGCTCCCTGTCTGGTCTGCGGGGTTTTTGGCAGGAAAGACAGCGAGAGTGCGTGAGATGAGCGAGAGAGGGGGTTCTGATGAGTAGGACCCATTCATCAGCAACAACGACGCACACATGGATACTACCGGCGCTGGAAAACAGGGTTGGGGCTGCAGTAAAACATTAACGGTGGTCGGGCCACTACTAACATCACTCTGGTGCACCTATGTGCATACATACAAATGAATTTAATTAATTAAGTACATTCTTGTCAGAAACAATCCTGTGATTATAGTGCAAACTATTAAAAATAATATGCAATGTGTACCTTCAGTCAACTGGCCAACTAGAACTCCAATGTGATCGATTGAGAAATTATTCTCTGGGAATCTTCAGTGCGATCCCTAAGACATCATGTGGAATATGATCATCAAGCAACTTACATGGCAAACTATGTATAAAGAGTCTCATATTTATCCAATGGCTATATTAAGGTTATGGAAACACACCAAGGAAAGTTCCAATTTTTTAGTTCATTAATACACAATGTAAAATTAAAAACCTAATCAACTAAAACGTATCACGGGCGTTCATCACCTCGGCTAGCGCCGGGTGGTAACTTAGGTGGTGACATTGGTTGTGGAATCAACGTTGATGGGCCTAATCCGAGTTGAGGGGGCGAAGAAAACAAGTTATGCATTAACCCTGATAAATATTCAACATTTGAGTCCAATAATAAGTGTACACTCACGAGTTTTCCTAAGCCATGGGGCAATGGCCCCCTTTGGCCCCGTGTTCGAATACAGACGGAATGAGCCAACAATTAGTAATTGAAGAAGTGATGAGAGAGAAATATTTTTTTCTACTTTAAAGTGCATTGAGAAGATATCTCTGTACCGCTTACATTCCGCTAGTTATCTGTATCGGTTTTAACTTTATCCTAGTTGAGTTAGTGGCCAGTGTTGGCCGGGTCATGTGTGCGTGCGTGGTGACCTTAGCGTGGGTAGCTAGCTAGGTGTGTGTGCACGTTGGGTATAAAAAGCCCTTCCAGGTACTGATTAAGAAGCACCGGTGTGTTGCCGCACCACGGTAACGGTATGAGCCGAGCTGGGGTATGTGCCCAGTAAAGTAAGGCGTTCATGCGCAGGGCGTTGTGCGCTGAAAAAAATCCAGTGTGCTCTTTCTTCACCTTCGTCCGAGCGAGTGAGAGAAGATGAGCGGCGAGCTGGGTCCGCGATTTGCCCAACACCTCGATGCCGCCTTGTGAACCCTTCCTTTGTCGACCAAGAACGGCTCGGCGAAGCCCGAAGCCATTCTCCCCATTGCTGGTCAGATTCTACTAGAGGGGTACAACCTTATACACCGTGCACAAGACGACCGCATTCAAAGCAGAAGTGTGGGATTTTCTCGTAGAGAAATCAAACCAAAGTTTGTTCCATGTCATCCTCAAACTTCTTGAGATAGAAACCTCTCGCCAAAGCTCAAAAACTGAAAGTTTAACTCTGAAATGAGATTAGTGCCTTGCAAATCCATCTTCCTCAACATCCACACGTACTGACTCACCCAACCAATTCCCTAGTGCTTCACCAAATGCCTTTGAACGTTTATCCAGTGGTAAATCAGCAACCCTTTACCCAACCTTCAACCGTGTCAAAAGTCATCTCTGATGGACGAGTAATCCCATCATAATCTTTAGGACCAGCACGCTGAAGTCGAATTGCCACGGGCCGTTGTTTTAGCGCATGCCTCCAGTCCCCCTCACTACCAAGTTCCACAACAAACATGTTTCTCCCCAATATTCTTGAACTGAGCTTCACGGTGGAGGCCACAAGCCCAGGCATCGCTTTCTCTAGCGCACGAGAATTCAGAGTCCTTGGAGTGAAAGCTTTCCTGATCGCTGACCACTTCGCTGCTCTTGGTTGTTCCTGTCCAGATGCCTTGAAGACAAAGCCTGTTGCTTCCTTCTCTGTCATCACCAGACCTCCCATGCGCGCCGTCAGACCCGCCGCCTCCGCCGACACCTTGCGGTCCGCGGGAGATTGCGAGTCATCTTAGCCTGCCTTTCCCGGAGGCGTCTTTCACTGCTGAAGCTGCCATAGTCGCCCTGTGTGCCGAAGCTTTCCGCGTCCCCGCCGTCGCCGACGTGTGAGCTGGCTGTCTCGGTGTCGCTGCATTCTCAGGGTCCGTCGCAGCACTCTTCAGCGTCGTCCCGTTTCCTCATCCCCTCTGCCATGGCTCTGGAGAGAGATGCTCGACGATCTACGCACTAGGGAGCCGCCGTCGCCCCTTCGCACGTCACCGAAACACAGGACCCACAGTATGGAAAACCCTACCTTAACTCTCGGCTGATCGCCTAGCAATCGCCCCAATCGCCCCTCCGTGTTTCCTCAGGAGGTGGACCCACGAAAAGTCTTTACTGTATTTTTCGGTCCTCTTTCCTTTATTCAAGGAAATTTTTAAAATCAACCCGATAATTTCCGGAGGAAATAAGCCGTCTCGCCAGCATGACATGCATCCTCGTGGGCCATTTACACGCATCCTCGTGCTACCTTATCCAGTTATCCTTATCCCTAGCGTCAAGGCGAGCCGCTCATTCCCTTTCTCTTCCCAGCGAAATCTCCATTCCTCTTTCTTCTAGCTCTGTCACACAAACGAACCATCTCCTGCTTCGCTATCGGCCCTCGTCGGAGCAGCCGTGGGTCGGCTTGCCAGCAGGGGTCAAAAATTTGTAGCACACCCGCATCGACCTGCAGCGCCGGCGAACTGTAGCGTCCATATTGACTAGCAATTCCCGTGCGCTGGCTCGCTGCAGCCGGTGTTGTGAGCCTGGCGTGCTGCGAGGGAGCGCCCGCTTTTGGTAGAGCGTGCTGATGCAGCGTCTCCAGTAGCGCGGGGGCAGAGCGCCGGATGCAGTGTCTCCAGTGGCGCGGGGGAACGTCTCGGTCTCCTTGCTGCTGCCGGCGACGCGCAATGAAGCAGGAGGAGCTGCTGCCCGGCAGCGCGACAAGTCAAGGATGGCGACGCTGCATGAAGTAGGCGTTTCTGCCGGGGCTGCGATGGAGCTCGGCCGGAGTTTCAATGGAGCTAACTGGAGTCGTCGGGCTCCCCGGGGCTGCAATGGAACTCAGCCGAGTTTCAATGGAGATTCGCCGGAGTCGTCGGAACTCCGTCGGGGCTGCAATGGAGCTCAGCCGGAGTTGCAAGGAGCTATGCCGGAGCGCCAGTGCTGCATTGGAGCTCCGTTGGTGCTGCTATGGAGCTCGGCCGGAGTTGCAATGGACCTTCGCCGGAGTGTTGGTGCTGCGTTGGAGCTCCGCGCCGGGCTGCGCTGGAGCTGCGTTGAAAGCTCGCTGCTGCCTGCTGTGATCCAACAACCCCCGTCACGCTGATTGGACGGATAAACAGGCGGATGATTTCTTACGGCTGATTTTTTTCAATGAGAAACAAACTGGGCGAAAACTACGCCGTGATCCAGCATGCACGCGCCATCCCACGGATCGTGAACTCACCCATACGTTACAAAAACGTAACCACGACACCTGGCCGAGCGTGTACGTACACTCACGTCAGACCATGTTTAATGCATGCAACACGTTACATGTGTGTACAACTATATGCAGACTCAACACAAAACCAAAAAATATAAACCTCAACGTGAACGGGCATGTTTCAGGCTACAAATTCCAAACAAATGCAGGTAAAAACTAGCTTACTCACCTAATGCAGACTAATGCAATATCTGAACCCACCTTGTAACAAGATTAGCACCAACAGCTCCATGGTGCACTTCATGGTCAGACACCATCTGGTGTGCCCGCACGTGTGGTGCCGCTGCCCTGAGCCTGGCTATGGCTTCCTCGGCCTGCCGCCCAGCTTGCCGAGCACCACCTATGGCCTGTGATCGACGAGATCCATATGCAGCTGGCAGAGCGAGGACAATAGCTGCTCTCCGCGGAGGACCAGGAGCGGCTGTTCCTGCTGGTGCGTGAGCGCCGCCACGGAGGAGGAAGGCCCCGGTGTCGGCATGGTACAGGTGCAAGATACTAGATGAAGGTCCTGATGGACGCCAAGGCGAGGAGCTGCACCGTCCCCATCATGGAGGCGGCTATGGACGTCGTGGAGGCGGCCATGGACGTTGGGGCAGGTACCTGCCAGTGATGGCCGACGTGCCGCCGCAGGAAGGAGGTATCGTCCTCCTTGTCAGCAACCTCCGTCTCCCATCGACAAGCAGGTCAAGGCGTGGATGAACCCTCATTCTCGGGGTTGACGATTAGCTGGTCAGCTCCGGTTCTTTATCTAATCTAATGTACATGCATACATGTACCATGGCTAGACATTTGTTATTTGGTAGTGATCAAAGGTGGGACCCTGGTTGGGGTTTATTTGATTCTGTCAATAGCAATGGTTGTCAAGCTTTGATTGATTCTGTGCATGGCAATGGTTGCCAGTGTATCGCGTACTAATGTGGCTGATCCCTATTTGGTCTGTTAATTTTACTTGGTTGACTGCTGCGGTTCTTGTGAGGATGAGGAAATGGCACCTTGTACGGTGTTGTTTGTTTATGTGTGAAAACTGAATTTGTAGCACCTAGCTAGCAACGAGTCACACCAAACAAGCCAGCTCAATGGGCGGCATCAAAACTAGCACCGCACAATACCGACTCAGACGGCACGCCATGGGCGCGCCCCAAGCCCCCAACCACTGGTATACATGGTGAAGGAGGACAATTGGACCACCACAAGACGTCTTGGAGTTGTAGCAGTTAAGGAGGTCGGCGCCGCCTCTGCGCAACACGAAGAACACTGCATTAAACTGCATCCCTGCCACAAAAATATTGTTGCATCCTTGTACACTGTATATTCATAAAGAAAATCTAATTATTTAAAATAAGTTACATAATTTATGGAATACAGAAATAATATACAGTTGCAAATACATTTGTAGCATGTCCTGCGATACTTGGCTAGGTACTTAGGAATACACTTTCATGGTTTGTAGGCGATATGATAGGTCGATCTCCAACAATCTTGAGCCCCCCTTATGTATTTGCATCTCCTTCGTGTTCAAATCAAGAACAAGGGGTGCACTACATTGATTTTTCTTTTGTATATGTAGCAGCATCACGTCGCCGCTCCTGTTCCCAAATCCCTGAAATTCAATGAATATATCTGTGCCAGCGCTGAGAGGGATGTTTCGGCACACTGGCCATATTTTCTTTTCAATGTCAATTACATTTTTCAGCGACCAATAACTACCACCACCATCTGTTAGGACTGTGGGGTGTTGTAGCCACACAGATATCTTGTACCCCTCTATGGTGAGCAATTTCAATAGGTTCCCGTCCGATGATGTTGCCAAGTGGACCTGTCTTGCTTTGTGGTTCATGGGCGGGAGCTTCATTAGTACCGGCATCCCCGTGCTCACATCGTAGGAGACGATTTGGTCATCGCGGTATGTTAGCCAGTGGAGGACGCCTCCGTGAGGGACGGCGGGGTCGCTACATAGTTTCACAGACCACCATGGAAATTGATTGGGTCTCACCTCATTGGCGACAGGCTCCCAGGTACTACAGGAGGATGTGGCTATATGTACTTCGATGCTCCATCCATAGCTATGGGCAAAGAGCAGCATGAAGGAGTCATCGATGCCATCCACGGAAGTGAGTAGCACGTACTTATGTGAGGTACTCATGCTACTATGGAAACCTGGCGGTTTTGCAAGGAAGGTGCGTTGGTCAGTCATGGGATCATACACGCACATGCCAAAATTGCGCTCGGATTCGGGTCGCATTATGACATGTAGATGGTTGGAATTGTCTCGCACTAGGCGGCGCCTGCGATCAAGGACGACGAGGCCACGACAAGATGTCACCGGACGATACTCGCGAAGGATGTCGGCAGCGCGGCGTGACATGAAGGGCGAGAGGCGGTCATCGCAGAAGGACACAGCAGCTGGCGTAGGCGGGTGCACGAGTGTGAGAAGTATATTGTCAAAGGTGTAGAGATCGGCAATGATGCAGGGAGCAACTTGTTGGCTGATGCGGCGGATGAACGGCGGGCTTAGGATGTCACGGCGGAGATGCTTGCAGACCGCAGCGCAGCGGATCAGGGTGAAGAAGTCAGTGCGGGCTACAATCTCAAGCAGGACATCGACTGGGAGCGTCGCGATCAACAGGGCGGCAGGCCCACGTCGCCGGCGTTTGTGAGCCGTCGCGGCGCTCCTGCACGATCGAGCTAGCCATGACATGAGAAGGAAAGGCGCCATTGCAACCCGCCAGCCCTAAGATTGTATAGAATGAATTATAAAGAAAGAAAGAAAGAAAGAAAGAAAGGCATGGGCGACCGGGAGGCCCCAGATCCCATCGCCGCCGAACCTCCCCCACTCCTCCTCCTCCCTTGCCGCCGCCCAAGGGCGCGTCCAGGCTAAGCCTAGCCGTCACCGGTGGCGGCGGGGACTCGGGCCCTCTCGCTCGGGTGGGGCTGGCGCGGGACGGCGCCGCCGGGCCGGAGCGTGGCGGCGGGCCGGTCGCCACGGCGGGTGGTGGCGGCGCCTCGACGACGTCGATTCCCCGCGGCAGGAGGCCTTGCGATCTGGTGCGTTGCGGCCGCCAGGGACGGCGGCGGCGTGAACGGATCGGTTCACGGCGGCGCGGCCGGATTGATCGCTGGTCGGCCATCGGCACGGTGGTGGGTGCGACTTGTCGGTAGCTGGGCAGATCCACGGGATTCTACCCTTGTCTGGCCCTTGACAGCGCGGGCAACTACGGGGGAAACCCTAGATCTTCTTGGGATAGAGCGATGGCGGCGCTTTTGCGTCGTAGTCCCTCTTTAGGGCATTGTTTTGGAGTTTGCTCTGGTTGAAGGGACCAACGACGTCGGCGGCGCAAGTCTGGTGGAGCAACTGCCGATGAAAATCATGCCGACTACGGTCATGGCGGACGATGGCGGCGTCTTAGATGTCGTTCCCTTGTCGAGGCATCGTCGTTGCAGTCTGTGTCATCAGGCTCGGGATGCTCCGGGGGAAACCCTAGATCTGGGTCTTCCAGATCGGACGATGATGGCGTTTTATTGCTTTCCCTCCTAGGGGCATCGTTTTGGAGTAAGTGCTGGCTGGGGGGTGGTGGAGCGGTGCTTCATCTCACACATCGATGGCGGCGGATATCGGCAGCATGGCGCTGTGGAGGCTCGGCGTCCGATGCACGAAGATGGACTCGCGCAAGAGGAGGTTGCTGTCTGGCGTCATGGTGACGTCGATGGCAGAGTGGCCAGACAAGGTAGAAGCCTCAATATGATCTGAAGACGGACCTGTGGAAGATGGCGGCGACGACACACGAGTGCGTCTGACCGGATTGTGCCCCAGACCCAGTATGTGGCTCGGCTGGGGCTTCCGAATATGTTTCGGTTTCCGGCTTTTTGATGTTAGGCTTAGGTGAGTGGTTTGGGTAGTGGCCCAGCTAGCACCTCTTCATCATTTTAGATAGGAGTAGCGGCATGTGTTGCCAAGATGGTGGATTCAGGCATATTGTTGTAATACTTTGTAAGGTCCTCGAGAATAATCAATAAAGTGGCCGTATGCATCTCCCAGATGCAAAGGCCGGGGGTCATCCTCCTTTTCTAAAAAAAAGAAAGAAAGGCATGTGGAGGTATTTGAGTTGGACTGGGAAACGAAGCGCGATCGACGGAACGCAAAGATTTTCTTCCAAGCAGCTGGACACTAGCAGCGCAAGGGGGAATCTCGATCGATCGTCTTGTGCCGTACGTCGGACGAAGTGCTGCTGGGGTCATCTTTCTTTCATCTGATGATGAGGAAGCCGGCCGCCCAGTTGGCAAGTATCATACGAACAGGCTTTCAAAATTGCATTATTTTATCCGCTCGTGTTTGTTAACTGCACGTATGCGCATCAAACTCAAACTCGAACTCGCCTTTCCTTCTTAATTTGTACTACGTGCCATGCGACCAAGCCCCAGCCGGTAGCAGACTCCGTTTCTCTACACAGTTTCTGTTTGGAGCGTTCAACATTAAGGGGGCTTCCTGCCGGAGACAACGTACATATATGCGTGCTACTGTTCCTAACTACCAAACTAGTACGAGAAGTAGTACTCCTATATAGCACGCTACGGGCCTTTACTCAAGACACACGATCCATGGCGTCACCGAGGCGCCGACCGAACGACGTGCCGGAGATTGTGCCGACGCTCCCGCCTGATCTCCTGCTTGAGATTGTGGCCTGCATCAACGACTTTTCACGCTTATCCGCTGTGCCGCGTCTGTAAGCTCTTCCGCCGTGAGATCCTCGATCCGCTGTTCATCCCGCCGCTTTCAGCCAGCAAGCGCTTCACCATGCTCGTGCACTGCACCTGTACAAGGGGCTCGTGCATCCGGTCCACCCGCCTCCCGTCTATAGCTGTGCTATTCTGTCCAAGGTTTTTGGTTACGAACGAGGCATTTTTATCGAGGGGGACTGGTAAACGTGGTTACCACAGTTACCGAGAAATACCAAGAATATTTTGAACGAATTTTATAATTAAAATTTTGAATTCAAATAAATAAATGAACAAACATTTGAACCAAGACCACTCAAAACAGGAACTAGGTTGCTACCAGCACACGAGAACAACTCTCATGGCCTTAATTACATCCTACGTACTACCCCCCGTCCCAAATAAGTGTCTCACTTTGTACTAGCTCTAGTGCAAATTTGTATTAAGCTCAGGACATTTATTGGCACGGAGGGAGTATATTATAAATTGAGTGTTTAAATTCAAAAACAAAAATCAAAAAATGTATTTTTTCTCGGTTATATCGATTTTACCGAGGGGCACAGAAATAGGGGTAAACCATGGGAAATCTCGAAATTTCGACCGGTAACCAAAAACCTTGATTCTGTCACAACTCTCTCGGCCTATTTGTCACGAACATGCCGCCAACCTCTCGTCTACATGTCACGCCACGTCCAACCTCTTTTAGCCACTACTATAAGGTGACATCCCGAGGCGGCCTCGTCGTTCTTGGTATTTATGCGCAACCCAAATCCAAGAGCTCTCCCTGTGTGTGTAGATCCAATGAGCGGCCGCCACACCTTTCTCCCGAACCGACAGGTATCCATACTACCTATGACAGCTTGTAAGTGTACGTCTACTCATCGCCGCTTATGGTATCGACTGCTCATTCATGTTGCTTTTCTTTGTTCTCTGTGGGACGGAGCATCAAACGTCCATGCTGGTCACTCCTCCTCTGGTACTTGGGGTCCTGTACTGCTCATGCGAGCCACCCTGACTTTCCATGGATGCACGTACTTGCATACAGAAGCCCTGCCATCCTCCGTGGTGGCATCATCCACTGGCAAGTAAACTGCAGTGACAAACCCTCACATACAATGTGAGCACGTGGGCGCCAGGACAGGTGAAGCTCCCGCCCACTAATCCCAGAAAGCTCCAGTTGGCAACGTCACTGGACGGGGAACCTATTGAAACTGCTCACCATAGAGGGGTTGAAGATATCAGTGTGGCTACAAAACCCTACGGTCCCAGCAGGTGGTAGTTTGGTCACTGCAAAATGTGATCGACATTGAGGACAAAGTACAATCGTGTGCCCAGACACACCCACAAATGGTGGCAAAGCGGTCATTGATTTTGTGGCCGCGAAGAGGAGTGGCGACGTAGTGGTGCTGCAGGTGTACATGAAATATCGTTCCTGTGGTCTGATAGTTCTTGATCTGCAGACAAAGGAGATGCATGTGCACAAATGGGGCTTCTCATTTGTGGAGATTAATCTATAATCCCGCCTAGAAACTATGAAAGTATATTTTCCTACCTAGCTAGACAAGTAAAGGGCAGTATGCAAGTAAACAATAGTTTTAAATAGCCGTTCAGCACGACGCTGCTAAATGATCGTCTTCACAAATTGTCCGCTATAGCCTGTTATAGCCCGCTATAGCTGATTTGGAGGTCTACCGCTATTTTTTCATAGCCCGCTATTTAAAACACTGAAATAAACAGATGTCTACGCGACTAAAGCATTCTGTTGTCGTTTATTACGGCTCTTGGATAGCAACAGAGAAACAGGTGATTACATACATGAAGTGATTAAAAAGTGGCCGTCTGCATCTTATGGTGCAGAGTTTTCTTCATTATCTTACACAAGTGTATATATGAATCTGAATATTCAGTGGACCAAGATCAATTGAAAATTAAGTGATTTCCTCTTGAGACTCCATACACTCAATTATTTACTGCCACTTGTTATCTTGTTCTGATTGGTTGCTGAAATTAAACTATGGGGATTGTTCACCCAAATAATATTTAAATCCTTGGCTCTTGTCTCGCTGATATCGGGCAGGATGCTAGTGTGCTACTGCCAACAGGGAGCAAACACTAGTAGGAAAACCTTATAGCAGTAGTTCATCCGCGGCTCCGCGGACCAAAACGAAAAGCCGACGGTAATTTCTGAAATGGCTGCGGTGTCGGAATATAGGACAGTCCCACTGTTAGTTGCTATTGTCTGGCGTTGACCAAAGAACAGACGCCGCTTGCTATTCTGGAAAGGATATCGCTTGTGTCGGTGCGCCGGCTAAACTTCAGCCGGTCACACGCATGACACGTAGAGCGCTCCTGCTCCTCCCACGACGCACGAGACATGTCCTGTGGAGCCTGCGCACCGCCCCACCCACCTTTTTCCCTTTCCTTATCCATCCACGCACTCATCTATCGTCCCTTCCCCTGTTCTTTTCCCCCACCAGATTCTCCTCCTTCTTCGCCATGGACGGCCCGCCCTTCCTTTCTCTTTTGCCATGTGGTGGCTGTGGCTTGCCTCCTCCCCCTTCCCTCTCCTCCCCGCTTTGCACCTGTGGTGCCGCGACCGCATGGCCGTCGCACACACACACGCATCCCTTGTGCCAGGTGGTGCTATGACTGCCGCCCACCTCCCACTTCTTCCCCGCGATGGGCTACCCTGTAAGATTTTGCTGGAACCCGCATCTGCTTGTGCTACAACCAGGGGCACGAAATTGCTGCGACCGACCACAAGCATCGCCTGCGGCACTGACGGCGTGTGGTACGCGGCAAGGTTTTTGCTGCTATTGTTGTAGAAAAGCTGCAATCGGTTGTGCCAGGAAGCTACAACCGGCATCACAGAAGTTGCGACGACGGTGACCCGCGGATGACAATAATTGTTCTGAGGGAACCAACCCGATTTCTTTTTGCTACCATCGCTTTGTTTTTTGCTGGAACTAGCATCCATTTTTGCTACCACTATCACATTTTTTTTGAAACCAGAGGATTTTTTTGCTACCATAATCTTTGTATTTTGCTGGAACCAGCCATTTTGATTGCCACCACCGGCTTTGTGTTTTGCTGGAACTAGCATCCAAATTTGCTACAACCGTGTGTGGTTTGTGCTGGAACCAACGTATTTTTGCTACCAGCGTATTTTTGTTCTGCTGGAACCAGCCCAATTTTTTGCTACCACCAGCTTTGGCTGTGAGCGACGCCGTGTAATCATTAATGCTGAAACGGGGGTCGGCAGCACCGGCGAGGAGGAATGGATTTTGTGGCCGGCGCCATGGCGACGCAACCATGAATGCAGGGAAAGTGAGGAAAAGCTGCTGCGGGTCAACTGTTTTTTGTTGCGTTTTGACGACGGCGAGCGTCGGCGGTGAGCTTCGACGGCGAGCATCAGAGGCGAGCAAGGGAGCGGCGACCTCGCCGGGAGCGCACGCACAGCTGCGGGAGGAGAAGATTGGCTGCAGGAGGAGAGCGTTTTTTCTTGAAAGCGTTGACTAGAGAAAGAAGAATGGGTTGGGGATTGAGATGCCAGATCGGACGGACCCTACTGACTACATCGGATGGCTGAGGCGCGACCGGCCGAAACTTTGGGCCGGCGCGCCGGCCTATCATCGCCCTTCTGGAAAATAGCGCCGGTGTCTCATTTTCTCGTACAAAGGAACGCATGCAAATTTTACTCTATATCAACGGCAATAGCTACCAATTGCGACGCACTAATGTTCTCTCACACAATTCATGTTAGATAATTAGTACAATTATTTTTTGACAAGTGTCAGTGGTAACTGAATAGTTTGGTAAAACATGTGCTTTTCCAGTCGTGTCGGTTTCTTCTACCGCACCATCCAAATCACCATATTTCTTACTCATCTTTAACTAGGCAAAATTTCTCATCATTCTTAAATATGTCACCGCTAATTATAACATTGACACATGCACACATACGTAATGTAGTGAAAACTTAGTTATCCATACATATGTTTAGAACATATATCATTACATATTGATTGGCTGCCAAAATATGTTGCATCCGCTAAGGACATAGCTACCCCAGATTATCATTGTGTACACAAATGTACGTCCTCATATCTAAATATAACTACATTACCACACTACGTAAGTGTTCTAGAGCGCAAAGAGGCACAGAAATGCTTGCCGAGTGCGAGCGCCCCTCGGACCGTCGTCTTCTACCTCGCTCTTTGCCAGCCCGCCGCGCAGCCGTTTTTTGACACACGCTAGAGCAGGGTCTGTTTGCGTCGAGCTTGGAGACCGTAATCCCAGCAACCATAACCGCGTCATCAGCGGCCTGCAAGGCGCCGTCCGCTACAACCCGGAGCACGGACTGCCCAAAGACCGCTTTGAGCATAGTCGCCTCCTCCATGTCTGACCGCGCATACACGACGCCAGCCATGGTCGGCCGCATCGTTGGTCGAGGCGCCACATTGTACGCTGCCTTCTTGGAGTGCTTGGTCGAGACAACTAGCATCACTTCCTCCTCCTGAACGCATTCTGCTACGGGGAATGGTCGTAGAGTAACACAAGCGGAGCCTCCTGGACCGCCTGCCGCGCCTATACCAGTGGAAACACGAGGACAGCGGCCTCACCGATGGCGAATCCAAGCAGGGATACCTCCTATGAGAGACTGTACATACTATCGGCGACTAGAGTGTGAGATCGAGGTCTAGGCGGCAACGATGTCGCTCCTCCTGAACGCATTCTGCTACGGGGAATGGTCGTAGAGTAAAACAAGCGGAGCCTCCTGGACCTCCTGCCGCGCCTATACCAGTGGAAACACGAGGACAGCGGCCTCACCGATGGCGAATCCAAGCAGGGATACCTCCTGTGAGAGACTGTACATACTATCGGCGACTAGAGTGTGAGATCGAGGTCTAGGCGGCAACGATGTCGATATGCCCCCCCCCAACACACACACACAACATGGCGGTCCCGTAACATGTGATGGTGACAGGAAGGTTTTCGTCACTGTCACGTCCTGTTGGTGGTGCGCTGCCGGGCGGCGGAAACGCCGAGACTAACAGATCCAACGCCCCGCCCGGCAGCAGAGCCCGGCCGTGCATATCTCAGAGATGCGGCGGCAAGCAGCATCTTCCAGTGGCCTTCCATGACGAGCTCCTGTCTGGTCTGCGGGTTTTTGGCAGGAAAGACAGCGAGAGTGCGTGAGATGAGCGAGAGAGGGGGTTTCTGATGAGTAGGAACCCCATTCATCAGCAACAACGACGCACACATGGGATACTACCGGCGCTGAAAACAGGGTTGGGCCTGCAGTAAAACATTAACGGTGTCCGGCCACTACTAACATCACTCTGGTGCACCTATGTGCCATACATACAAATGAATTTAATTAATTAAGTACATTCTTGTCAGAAACAATCCTGTGATTATAAGTGGCAAACTATTAAAAATAATATGCAATGTGTACTTCAGTCAACTGGCCAACTAGAACTCCAATGTGATCGATTGAGAAATTATTCTCTGGGAATCTTCAGTGCGATCCCTAAGACATCATGTGGAATATGATCATCAAGCAACTTACATGGCAAACTATGTATAAGAGTCCTCATATTTAATCCAATGGCTATATTAAGGTTATGGAAACACACCAAGGAAAGTTTCCAATTTTTTTTTAGTTCATTAATACACAGATGTAAAATAAAAACTAATCAACTAAAACGTATCACGGGCGTTCATCACCTCGGCTAGCGCCGGTGGTAAACTTAGGTGGTGACATTGGTTGTGGAATCAACGTTGATGGGCCCTAATCCCGAGTTGAGGGGGCGAAGAAAACAAGTTATGCATTAACACCTGATAAATATTCCAACATTTGAGTCCAATAAATAGTGTACAACTCACGAGTTTTCCTAGAGCCCATGGGGCAATGGCCCCCTTTGGCCCGTGTTCGGAATACAGGACGGAATGAGCCAACAATTAGTAATTTGAGAAGTGATGAGAGAGAAATATTTTTTTCTACTTTAAAGTGCATTGAGAAGATATCTCTGTACCGCTTACATTCCGCTTAGTTATCTGTATCGGTTTAACTTTATCCTAGTTGAGTTAGTGGCCAGTGTTGGCCGGGTCATGTGTGCGTGCGTGGTGACCTTAGGCGTGGTAGCTAGCTAGGTGTGTGTGCACGTTGGGTATAAAAAGCCCTTCCAGGTACTGATTAAGAAGCACCGGTGTGTTGCGAGCCACGGTAACGGTATGAGCCGAGCTGGGCGGTAATGTGCCCAGTAAAGTAAGGCCGTTCATGCGGCAGGGCGTTTGTGCGCTGAAAAAAATCCAGTGTGCTCTTTCCTTTCACCTTCGTCCGAGCGAGTGAGAGAAGATGAGCGGCGAGCTGGTCCGCGATTTGCCCAACACTCGATGGCCGCTTGTGGAACCCTTCCTTTGTCGACCAAGAACGGCTCGGCGAAGCCCGAAGCCATTCTCCCCATTGCTGGTCAGAATTCGTACTAGAGGGGTACAACCTTAATACACCGTGCACAAGACGACCGCATTCAAAGCAGAAGTGTGGGATTTTCTCGTAAGAGAAATCAAACCAAGTTTGTTCCATGTCATCCTCAAACTTCTTGAGATAGAAACCTCTCGCCAAAGGCTCAAAAACTAAAGTTTAACTCTGAAATGAAGATTAGTGCCCTTGGCAAATCCATCTTCCTCAACATCCACACGTACTGGACTCACCCAACCAATTCCCTAGTGCTTCACCAAATGCCTTTGAACGTTTATCCAGTGGTAAATCAGCAACCCTTACCCAACCTTCAACCCGTGTCAAAAAGTCATCTCTGATGGACGAGTAATCCCATCATAATCCTTTAGGACCAGCACGCTGAAGTCGAATTGCCACGGGCCGTTGTTTAGCGCATGCCTCCAGTCCCCCTCACTACCAAAGTTCACAACAACATGTTTCTCCCAATATTCCTTGAACTGAGCTTCACGGTGGAGGCCACAAGCCCCAGGCATCGCTTTCTCTAGCGCACGAGAATTCAGAGTCCTTGGAGTGAAAGCTTTCCTGATCGCTGACCCACTTCGCTGCTCTTGGTTGTTCCTGTCCAGATGCCTTGAAGACAAAGCCTGTTGCTTCCTTCTCTGTCATCACCAGACCTCCCATGCGCGCCGTCAGACCCGCCGCCTCCGCCGACACCTTGCGGTCCGCGGGAGATTGCGAGTCAAGTCTTAGCCTGCCTTCCCGGAGGCGTCTTCACTGCTGAAGCTGCCATAGTCGCCCTGTGTGCCGAAGCTTTCGGCGTCCCCGCCGTCGCCGACGTGTGAGCTGGCTGTCTCGGTGTCGCTGCATTCTCAGGGTCCGTCGCAGCACTCTTCAGCGTCGTCCCGTTCCTCATCCCCTCTGCCATGGCTCTGGAGAGAGATGCTCGACGATCTACGCACTAGGGAGCGCCGTCGCCCCTTCGCACGTCACCGGAAACACAGGACCACAGTATGGAAAACCCTAACCTTAACTCTCGGGCTGATCGCCTAGCAATCGCCCCAATCGCCCCTCCGTGTTTTCCTCAGGAGGTGGACCCACGAAAAGTCTTTACTGTATTTTTTCGGTCCTCTTTCCTTTTATTCAAGGAAATTTTTTAAAATCAACCCGATAATTTCCCGGAGGAAATAAGCCGTCTCGCCAGCATGACATGCATCCTCGTGGGGCCATTTACACGCATCCTCGTGCTACCTTATCCAGTTATCCTTATCCCTAGCGTCAAGGCGAGCCGCTCATTCCCTTTCCTCTTCCAGCGAAATCTCCATTCCTCTTTCTTCTAGCTCTGTCACACAACGAACCATCTCCTGCTTCGCTATCGGCCCTCGTCGGAGCAGCCGTGGGTCGGCTTGCAGCAGGGGTCAAAAATTTGTAGCACACCCGCATCGACCTGCAGCGCCGGCGAACTGTAGCGTCCATATTGACTAGCAATTCCCGTGCGCTGGCTCGCTGCAGCCGGTGTTTGTGAGCCTGGCGGTGCTGCGAGGGAGCGCCCGCTTTTGGTAGAGCGTGCTGATGCAGCGTCTCCAGTAGCGCGGGGGCAGAGCGCCGATGCAGTGTCTCCAGTGGCGCGGGAACGTCTCGGTCTCCTTGCTGCTGCGGCGACGCTGCAATGAAGCAGGAGGAGCTGCTGCCCGGCAGCGCGACAAGTCAAGGATGGCGACGCTGCCATGAAGTAGGCGTTTCTGCCGGGGCTGCGATGGAGCTCGGCCGGAGTTTCAATGGAGCTTAACTGGAGTCGTCGGAGCTCCGCCGGGGCTGCAATGGAACTCAGCCGGAGTTTCAATGGAGATTCGCCGGAGTCCGTCGGAACTCCGTCGGGGCTGCAATGGAGCTCAGCCGGAGTTGCAAGGAGCTATGCCGGAGCGCCAGTGCTGCATTGGAGCTCCGTTGGTGCTGCTATGGAGCTCGGCCGGAGTTGCAATGGACCTTCGCCGGAGTGTTGGTGCTGCGTTGGAGCTCCGCGCCGGGCTGCGCTGGAGCTGCGTTGAAAGCTCGCTGCTGCCTGCTGTGATCCAACAACCCCCGTCACGCTGATTGGACGGATAAACAGGCGGATGATTTCTTACGGCTGATTTTTTTCAATGAGAAACAAACTGGGCGAAAACTACGCCGTGATCCAGCATGCACGCGCCATCCCACGGATCGTGAACTCACCCATACGTTACAAAAACGTAACCACGACCTGGCCGAGCGTGTACGTACACTCACGTCAAGACCATGTTTAATGCATGCAACACGTTACATGTGTTGTACCAACTATATGCAGACTCAACACAAAACCAAAAAATATAAACCTCAACGTGAACGGGCATGTTTCAGGCTACAAATTCCAAACAAATGCAGGTAAAAACTAGCTTACTCACCTAATGCAGACTAATGCAATATCTGAACCACACTTGTAACAAGATTAGCACCAACAGCTCCATGGTGCACTTCATGGTCAGTGACCACCATCTGGTGTGCCCGCACGTGTGGTGCCGCTGCCCTGAGCCTGGCTATGGCTTCCTCGGCCTGCCGCCCAGCTTGCCGAGCACCACCTATGGCCTGTGATCGACGAGATCCATATGCAGCTGGCAGAGCGAGGACAATAGCTGCTCTCCGCGGAGGACCAGGAGCGGCTGTTTCCTGCTGGTGCGCGTGAGCGCCGCCACGGAGGAGGAAGGCCCGGTGTCGGCATGGTACAGGTGCAAGATACTAGATGAAGGTCCTGATGGACGCCAAGGCGAGGAGCTGCACCGTCCCCATCATGGAGGCGGCTATGGACGTCGTGGAGGCGGCCATGGACGTTGGGGGCAGGTACCTGCCAGTGATGGCCGACGTGCCGCCGCAGGAAGGAGGTATCGTCCTCCTTGTCAGCAACCTCCGTCTCCCATCGACAAGCAGGTCAAGGCGTGGATGAACCCTCATTCTCGGGGTTGACGATTAGCTGGTCAGCTCCCGGTTCTTTATCTAATCTAATGTACATGCATACATGTACCATGGCTAGACATTTGTTATTTGGTAGTGATCAAAGGTGGGACCCTGGTTGGGGTTTATTTGATTCTGTCAATAGCAATGGTTGTCAAGCTTTGATTGATTCTGTGCATGGCAATGGTTGCCAGTGTATCGCGTACTAATGTGGCTGATCCCTATTTGGTCTGTTAATTTTACTTGGTTGACTGCTGCGGTTCTTGTGAGGATGAGGAAATGGCACCTTGTACGGTGTTGTTTGTTTATGTGTGAAAACTGAATTTGTAGCACCTAGCTAGCAACGAGTCACACCAAACAAGCCAGCTCAATGGGCGGCATCAAAACTAGCACCGCACAATACCGACTCAGACGGCACGCCATGGGCGCGCCCCAAGCCCCAACCACTGGTATACATGGTGAAGGAGGACAATTGGACCACCACAAGACGTCTTGGAGTTGTAGCAGTTAAGGAGGTCGGCGCCGCCTCTGCGCAACACGAAGAACACTGCATTAAACTGCATCCCTGCCACAAAAATATTGTTGCATCCTTGTACACTGTATATTCATAAAGAAAATCTAATTATTTAAAATAAGTTACATAATTTATGGAATACAGAAATAATATACAGTTGCAAATACATTTGTAGCATGTCCTGCGATACTTGGCTAGGTACTTAGGAATACACTTTCATGGTTTGTAGGCGATATGATAGGTCGATCTCCAACAATCTTGAGCCCCCCTTATGTATTTGCATCTCCTTCGTGTTCAAATCAAGAACAAGGGGTGCACTACATTGATTTTTCTTTTGTATATGTAGCAGCATCACGTCGCCGCTCCTGTTCCCAAATCCCTGAAATTCAATGAATATATCTGTGCCAGCGCTGAGAGGGATGTTTCGGCACACTGGCCATATTTTCTTTTCAATGTCAATTACATTTTTCAGCGACCAATAACTACCACCACCATCTGTTAGGACTGTGGGGTGTTGTAGCCACACAGATATCTTGTACCCCTCTATGGTGAGCAATTTCAATAGGTTCCCGTCCGATGATGTTGCCAAGTGGACCTGTCTTGCTTTGTGGTTCATGGGCGGGAGCTTCATTAGTACCGGCATCCCCGTGCTCACATCGTAGGAGACGATTTGGTCATCGCGGTATGTTAGCCAGTGGAGGACGCCTCCGTGAGGGACGGCGGGGTCGCTACATAGTTTCACAGACCACCATGGAAATTGATTGGGTCTCACCTCATTGGCGACAGGCTCCCAGGTACTACAGGAGGATGTGGCTATATGTACTTCGATGCTCCATCCATAGCTATGGGCAAAGAGCAGCATGAAGGAGTCATCGATGCCATCCACGGAAGTGAGTAGCACGTACTTATGTGAGGTACTCATGCTACTATGGAAACCTGGCGGTTTTGCAAGGAAGGTGCGTTGGTCAGTCATGGGATCATACACGCACATGCCAAAATTGCGCTCGGATTCGGGTCGCATTATGACATGTAGATGGTTGGAATTGTCTCGCACTAGGCGGCGCCTGCGATCAAGGACGACGAGGCCACGACAAGATGTCACCGGACGATACTCGCGAAGGATGTCGGCAGCGCGGCGTGACATGAAGGGCGAGAGGCGGTCATCGCAGAAGGACACAGCAGCTGGCGTAGGCGGGTGCACGAGTGTGAGAAGTATATTGTCAAAGGTGTAGAGATCGGCAATGATGCAGGGAGCAACTTGTTGGCTGATGCGGCGGATGAACGGCGGGCTTAGGATGTCACGGCGGAGATGCTTGCAGACCGCAGCGCAGCGGATCAGGGTGAAGAAGTCAGTGCGGGCTACAATCTCAAGCAGGACATCGACTGGGAGCGTCGCGATCAACAGGGCGGCAGGCCCACGTCGCCGGCGTTTGTGAGCCGTCGCGGCGCTCCTGCACGATCGAGCTAGCCATGACATGAGAAGGAAAGGCGCCATTGCAACCCGCCAGCCCTAAGATTGTATAGAATGAATTATAAAGAAAGAAAGAAAGAAAGAAAGAAAGGCATGGGCGACCGGGAGGCCCCAGATCCCATCGCCGCCGAACCTCCCCACTCCTCCTCCTCCCTTGCCGCCGCCCAAGGGCGCGTCCAGGCTAAGCCTAGCCGTCACCGGTGGCGGCGGGGACTCGGGCCCTCTCGCTCGGGTGGGGCTGGCGCGGGACGGCGCCGCCGGGCCGGAGCGTGGCGGCGGGCCGGTCGCCACGGCGGGTGGTGGCGGCGCCTCGACGACGTCGATTCCCCGCGGCAGGAGGCCTTGCGATCTGGTGCGTTGCGGCCGCCAGGGACGGCGGCGGCGTGAACGGATCGGTTCACGGCGGCGCGGCCGGATTGATCGCTGGTCGGCCATCGGCACGGTGGTGGGTGCGACTTGTCGGTAGCTGGGCAGATCCACGGGATTCTACCCTTGTCTGGCCCTTGACAGCGCGGGCAACTACGGGGGAAACCCTAGATCTTCTTGGGATAGAGCGATGGCGGCGCTTTTGCGTCGTAGTCCCTCTTTAGGGCATTGTTTTGGAGTTTGCTCTGGTTGAAGGGACCAACGACGTCGGCGGCGCAAGTCTGGTGGAGCAACTGCCGATGAAAATCATGCCGACTACGGTCATGGCGGACGATGGCGGCGTCTTAGATGTCGTTCCCTTGTCGAGGCATCGTCGTTGCAGTCTGTGTCATCAGGCTCGGGATGCTCCGGGGGAAACCCTAGATCTGGGTCTTCCAGATCGGACGATGATGGCGTTTTATTGCTTTCCCTCCTAGGGGCATCGTTTTGGAGTAAGTGCTGGCTGGGGGGTGGTGGAGCGGTGCTTCATCTCACACATCGATGGCGGCGGATATCGGCAGCATGGCGCTGTGGAGGCTCGGCGTCCGATGCACGAAGATGGACTCGCGCAAGAGGAGGTTGCTGTCTGGCGTCATGGTGACGTCGATGGCAGAGTGGCCAGACAAGGTAGAAGCCTCAATATGATCTGAAGACGGACCTGTGGAAGATGGCGGCGACGACAACACGAGTGCGTCTGACCGGATTGTGCCCCAGACCCAGTATGTGGCTCGGCTGGGGCTTCCGAATATGTTTCGGTTTCCGGCTTTTTGATGTTAGGCTTAGGTGAGTGGTTTGGGTAGTGGCCCAGCTAGCACCTCTTCATCATTTTAGATAGGAGTAGCGGCATGTGTTGCCAAGATGGTGGATTCAGGCATATTGTTGTAATACTTTGTAAGGTCCTCGAGAATAATCAATAAAGTGGCCGTATGCATCTCCCAGATGCAAAGGCCGGGGGTCATCCTCCTTTTCTAAAAAAAAGAAAGAAAGGCATGTGGAGGTATTTGAGTTGGACTGGGAAACGAAGCGCGATCGACGGAACGCAAAGATTTTCTTCCAAGCAGCTGGACACTAGCAGCGCAAGGGGGAATCTCGATCGATCGTCTTGTGCCGTACGTCGGACGAAGTGCTGCTGGGGTCATCTTTCTTTCATCTGATGATGAGGAAGCCGGCCGCCCAGTTGGCAAGTATCATACGAACAGGCTTTCAAAATTGCATTATTTTATCCGCTCGTGTTTGTTAACTGCACGTATGCGCATCAAACTCAAACTCGAACTCGCCTTTCCTTCTTAATTTGTACTACGTGCCATGCGACCAAGCCCCAGCCGGTAGCAGACTCCGTTTCTCTACACAGTTTCTGTTTGGAGCGTTCAACATTAAGGGGGCTTCCTGCCGGAGACAACGTACATATATGCGTGCTACTGTTCCTAACTACCAAACTAGTACGAGAAGTAGTACTCCTATATAGCACGCTACGGCCTTTAACTCAAAGACACACGATCCATGGCGTCACCGAGGCGCCGACCGAACGACGTGCCGGAGATTGTGCCGACGCTCCCGCCTGATCTCCTGCTTGAGATTGTGGCCTGCATCAACGACTTTTTCACGCTTATCCGCTGTGCCGCCGTCTGTAAGCTCTTCCGCCGTGAGATCCTCGATCCGCTGTTCATCCGCCGCTTCAGCCAGCAAGCGGCTTCCACCATGCTCGTGCACTGCACCTGTGACAAGGGGCTCGTGCATCCGGTCCACCCGCTCCCGTCTATAGCTGTGCTATTCTGTCCAAGGTTTTGGTTACCGAACGAGGCATTTTTATCGAGGGGGACTGGTAAACGTGGTTACCACAGTTACCGAGAATACCAAGAATATTTTGAACGAATTTTATAATTAAATTTTGAATTCAAATAAATAAATGAACAAACATTTGAACCAGAGACCACTCAAAACAGGAACTAGGTTGCTACCAGCACACGAGAACCAACTCTCATGGCCTTAATTACATCCTACGTACTACTCCCTCCGTTCCCAAAATAAGTGTCTCAACTTTGTACTAGCTCTAGTGCAAATTTGTATTAAGCTCAGGACATTTATTTTGGCACGGAGGGAGTATATTATAAATTGAGTGTTTAAATTCAAAAACAAAATCAAAAAAATGGTATTTTTTTTCTCGGTATATCGATTTACTGAGGGGCACAGAAATACGGGGTAACCATGGGAAATCTCGAAATTTCGACCGGTAACCAAAACCTTGATTCTGTCACAACTACCTCTCGGCCTATTTGTCACGACATGCCGCCAACCTCTCGTCCTACATGTCACGCCACGTCCCAACCTCTTTAGCCACTACTAATAAGGTGACATCCCGAGGCGGCCTCGTCGTTCTTGGTATTTATGCGCAACCCAAATCCAAGAGCTCCTCCCTGTGTGTGTATGATCCAATGAGCGGCCGCCACACCTTTCTCCCGAGACCGACAGGTATCCATACTACCTATGACAGCTTGTAAGTGTACGTCCTACTCATCGCCGCTTATGGTATCGACTGCTCATTCATGTTGCTTTTCTTTGTTCTCTGTGGACGGAGCATCAAAGTCCATGCTGTCACTTCCTCCTCTGGTACTTGGGGTCCTGTTACTGCTCATGGCGAGCCACCCTGACTTTCCATGGATGCACGTACTTGCATACAGAAGCCCTGCCATCCTCCGTGGTGGCATCATCCACTGGCAAGTAAACTGCAGTGACAAAACCCTCACATACAATGTGAGCACGTGGGCGCCAGGACAGGTGAAGCTCCCGCCCACTAATCCCAGAAAGCTCCAGTTGGCAACGTCACTGGACGGGAACCTATTGAAACTGCTCACCATAGAGGGGTTGAAGATATCAGTGTGGCTACAAAACCCTACGGTCCCAGCAGGTGGTAGTTGGTCACTGCAAAATGTGATCGACATTGAGGACAAAGTACAATCGGTGTGCCCAGACACACCCCACAATGGTGGCAAAGCGGTCATTGATTTTGTGGCCGCGAAGAGGAGTGGCGACGTAGTGGTGCTGCAGGTGTACATGAAATATCGTTCCTGTGGTCTGATAGTTCTTGATCTGCAGACAAAGGAGATGCATGTGCACAAATGGGGCTTCTCATTTGTGGAGATTAATCTATAATCCCGCCTAGAAACTATGAAAGTATATTTTCCTACCTAGCTAGACAAGTAAAGAGGGCAGTATGCAAGTAAACAATAGTTTTTAAATAGCCGTTCAGCACGACGCTGCTAAATGATCGTCTTCACAAATTGTCCGCTATAGCCTGTTATAGCCCGCTATAGCTGATTTGGAGGTCTACCGCTATTTTTTCATAGCCCGCTATTTAAAACACTGAAATAAACAGATGTCTACGCGACTAAAGCATTCTGTTGTCGTTTATTACGGCTCTTGGATAGCAACAGAGAAACAGGTGATTACATACATGAAGTGATTAAAAAGTGGCCGTCTGCATCTTATGGTGCAGAGTTTTCTATCATTATCTTACACAAGTGTATATATGAATCTGAATATTCAGTGGACCAAGATCAATTGAAAATTAAGTGATTTCCTCTTGAGACTCCATACACTCAATTATTTACTGCCCACTTGTTATCTTGTTCTGATTGGTTGCTGAAATTAAACTATGGGATTGTTCACCCAAATAATATTTAAATCCTTGGCTCCTTGTCTCGCTGATATCGGGCAGGATGCTAGTGTGCTACTGCCAACAGGGAGCAAACACTAGTAGGAAACCTTATAGCAGTAGTTCATCCGCGGCTCCGGACCAAAACGAAAAGCCGACGGTAATTTCTGAAATGGCTGCGGTGTCGGGAATATAGACAGTCCCACTGTTAGTTGCTATTGTCTGGCGTTGACCAAAGAACAGACGCCGCTGCTATTCTGGAAAGGATATCGCTTGTGTTCGGTGCGCCGGCTAAAACTTCAGCCGGTCACACGCATGACACGTAGAGCGCTCCCTGCTCCTCCCACGACGCACGAGACATGTCCTGTGGAGCCTGCGCACCGCCCCACCCCACCTTTTCCCCTTTCCTTATCCATCCACGCACTCATCTATCGTCCCTTCCCCTGTTTCTTTTCCCCACCGAATTCTCCTCCTTCTTCGCCATGGACGCCCGCCTTCCTTTCTCTTTTGCCATGTGGTGGCTGTGGCTAGTGCCCTCCTCCCCCTTCCCTCTCCTCCCCGCTTTGCACCCTGTGGTGCCCGCGACCCGCCATGGCCGTCGCACACACACACGCATCCCTTGTGCCAGGTGGTGGCTATGACTGCCGCCCACCTCCACTTCTTCCCCGGCGATGGCTACCCTGTAAGATTTTGGCTGGAACCCGCATCTGCTTGTGCTACAACCAGGGGCACGAAATTGCTGCGACCGACCACAGCATCGCCTGCGGCACTGACGGCGTTGTGGTACGCGGCAAGGTTTTTGCTGCTATTGGTTGTAGAAAAGCTGCAATCGGTTGTCCAGAAGCTACAACCGGCATCACAGAAGTTGCGACGACGGTGACCCGCGGGATGACAATAATTGTTCTGAGGGAACCAACCCGATTTCTTTTTGCTACCATCGGCTTTGTTTTTTGCTGGAACTAGCATCCATTTTTGCTACCACTATCACATTTTTTTTGAAACCAGAGGATTTTTTGCTACCATAATCTTTGTATTTTGCTGGAACCAGCCATTTTGATTGCCACCACCGGCTTTGTGTTTTGCTGGAACTAGCATCCAAATTTGCTACAACCGTGTGTGGTTTGTGCTGGAACCAACGTATTTTTGCTACCAGCGTATTTTTGTTCTGCTGGAACCAGCCCAATTTTTTGCTACCACCGGCTTTGGCTGTGAGCGACGCCGTGTAATCATTAATGCTGAAACGGGGGTCGGCAGCACCGGCGAGGAGGAATGGATTTTGTGGCCGGCGCCATGGCGACGCAACCATGAATGCAGGGAAAGTGAGGAAAAGCTGCTGCGGGTCAACTGTTTTTTGTTGCGTTTTGACGACGGCGAGCGTCGGCGATGAGCTTCGACGGCGAGCATCAGAGGCGAGCAAGGGAGCGGCGACCTCGCCGGGAGCGCACGCACAGGCTGCGGGAGGAGAAGATTGGCTGCAGGAGGAGAGCGTTTTTTCTTGAAAGCGTTGACTAGAGAAAGAAGAATGGGTTGGGGATTGAGATGCCAGATCGGACGGACCCTACTGACTACATCGGATGGCTGAGGCGCGACCGGCCGAAACTTTGGGCCGGCGCGCCGGCGCCTATCATCGCCCTTCTGGAAAATAGCGCCGGTGTCTCATTTTCTCGTACAAAGGAACGCATGCAAATTTTACTCTATATCAACGGCATAGCTACCAATTGCGACGCCACTAATGTTCTCTCACACAATTCATGTTAGATAATTAGTACAATTATTTTTTGACAAGTGTCAGTGGTAACTGAATAGTTTGGTAAAACATGTGCTTTTCCAGTCGTGTCGGTTTCTTCTACCGCACCATCCAAATCACCATATTTCTTACTCATCTTTAACTAGGCAAAATTTCTCATCATTCTTAAATATGTCACCGCTAATTATAACATTGACACATGCACACATACGTAATGTAGTGAAAACTTAGTTTATCCATACATATGTTTAGAACATATATCATTACATATTGATTGGCTGCCAAAATATGTTGCATCCGCTAAGGACATAGCTACCCCAGATTATCATTGTAGCTACAAAATGTACGTCCTCATATCTAAATATAACTACATTACCACACTACGTAAGTGTTCTAGAGCGCAAAGAGGCCACAGAAATGCTTGCCGAGTGCGAGCCGCCCCTCGACCGTCGTCTTCTACCTCGCTCTTTGCCAGCCCGCCGCGCAGTCCGTTTTTTGACACACGCCTAGAGCACGGGTCTGTTTGCGTCGAGCTTGGAGACCGTAATCCCAGCAACCATAACCGCGTCATCAGCGGCCTGCAAGGCGCCGTCCGCTACAACCCGGAGCACGGACTGCCCAAAGACCGCTTTGAGCATAGTCGCCTCCTCCATGTCTGACCGCGCATACACGACGCCAGCCATGGTCGGCCGCATCGTTGGTCGAGGCGCCACATTGTACGCTGCCTTCTTGAGTGCTTGGTCGAGACAACTAGCATCACTTCCTCCTCCTGAACCGCATTCTGCTACGGGGAATGGTCGTAGAGTAACACAAGCGGAGCCTCCTGGACCGCCTGCCGCGCCTATACCAGTGGAAACACGAGGACAGCGGCCTCACCGATGGCGAATCCAAGCAGGGATACCTCCTATGAGAGACTGTACATACTATCGGCGACTAGAGTGTGAGATCGAGGTCTAGGCGGCAACGATGTCGCTCCTCCTGAACGCATTCTGCTACGGGGAATGGTCGTAGAGTAAAACAAGCGGAGCCTCCTGGACCTCCTGCCGCGCCTATACCAGTGGAAACACGAGGACAGCGGCCTCACCGATGGCGAATCCAAGCAGGGATACCTCCTGTGAGAGACTGTACATACTATCGGCGACTAGAGTGTGAGATCGAGGTCTAGGCGGCAACGATGTCGATATGCCCCCCCCCCCCCCACACACACACACAACATGCGGTCCGTACATGTGATGGTGACAGGAAGGTTCGTCACTGTCAACGTCCTGTGGTGGTGCGCTGCGGGCGGCGGAAACGCCGAGACTACAGATCCAACGCCCGCCCGGCAGCAGAGCCCGGCCGTGCATATCTCAGAGATGCGGCCGGCAAGCAGCATCTTCCAGTGGCCTTCCATGACGAGCTCCTGTCTGGTCTGCGGGTTTTTTGGCAGGAAAGACAGCGAGAGTGCGTGAGATGAGCGAGAGAGGGGGTTTCTGATGAGTAGGACCCATTCATCAGCAACAACGACGCACACATGGGATACTACCGGCGCTGAAAACAGGGTTGGGCTGCAGTAAAACATTAACGGTGTCGGCCACTACTAACATCACTCTGGTGCACCTATGTGCATACATACAAATGAATTTAATTAATTAAGTACATTCTTGTCAGAAACAATCCTGTGATTATAGTGCAAACTATTAAAAATAATATGCAATGTGTACCTTCAGTCAACTGGCCAACTAGAACTCCAATGTGATCGATTGAGAAATTATTCTCTGGGAATCTTCAGTGCGATCCCTAAGACATCATGTGGAATATGATCATCAAGCAACTTACATGGCAAACTATGTATAAGAGTCTCATATTTAATCCAATGGCTATATTAAGGTTATGGAAACACACCAAGGAAAGTTTCCAATTTTTTTAGTTCATTAATACACAGATGTAAAATAAAAACCTAATCAACTAAAACGTATCACGGGCGTTCATCACCTCGGCTAGCGCCGGTGGTAACTTAGGTGGTGACATTGGTTGTGGGAATCAACGTTGATGGGCCTAATCCGAGTTGAGGGGGCGAAGAAAACAAGTTATGCATTAACCCTGATAAATATTCAACATTTGAGTCCAATAATAAGTGTACACTCACGAGTTTTCCTAGAGCCATGGGGCAATGGCCCCCTTTGGCCCCGTGTTCGGATACAGGACGGAATGAGCCAACAATTAGTAATTTGAGAAGTGATGAGAGAGAAATATTTTTTTCTACTTTAAAGTGCATTGAGAAGATATCTCTGTACCGCTTACATTCCGCTTAGTTATCTGTATCGGTTTAACTTTATCCTAGTTGAGTTAGTGGCCAGTGTTGGCCGGGTCATGTGTGCGTGCGTGGTGACCTTAGGCGTGGTAGCTAGCTAGGTGTGTGTGCACGTTGGGTATAAAAAGCCCTTCCAGGTACTGATTAAGAAGCACCGGTGTGTTTGCCGAGCCACGGTAACGGTATGAGCCGAGCTGGGGGTATGTGCCCAGTAAAGTAAGGCCGTTCATGCGGCAGGGCGTTTGTGCGCTGAAAAAAATCCAGTGTGCTCTTTCTTTCACCTTCGTCCGAGCGAGTGAGAGAAGATGAGCGGCGAGCTGGTCCGCGATTTGCCCCAACACTCGATGCCGCCTTGTGGAACCCTTCCTTTGTCGACCAAGAACGGCTCGGCGAAGCCCGAAGCCATTCTCCCCATTGCTGGTCAGATTCTACTAGAGGGGTACAACCTTATACACCGTGCACAAGACGACCGCATTCAAAGCAGAAGTGTGGGATTTTCTCGTAAGAGAAATCAAACCAAGTTTGTTCCATGTCATCCTCAAACTTCTTGAGATAGAAACCTCTCGCCAAAGGCTCAAAAACTGAAAGTTTAACTCTGAAATGAAGATTAGTGCCCTTGGCAAATCCATCTTCCTCAACATCCACACGTACTGACTCACCCAACCAATTCCCTAGTGCTTCACCAAATGCCTTTGAACGTTTATCCAGTGGTAAATCAGCAACCCTTACCCAACCTTCAACCGTGTCAAAAGTCATCTCTGATGGACGAGTAATCCCATCATAATCCTTTAGGACCAGCACGCTGAAGTCGAATTGCCACGGGCCGTTGTTTAGCGCATGCCTCCAGTCCCCCTCACTACCAAAGTTCACAACAAACATGTTTCTCCCAATATTCTTGAACTGAGCTTCACGGTGGAGGCCACAAGCCCCAGGCATCGCTTTCTCTAGCGCACGAGAATTCAGAGTCCTTGGAGTGAAAGCTTTCCTGATCGCTGACCACTTCGCTGCTCTTGGTTGTTCCTGTCCAGATGCCTTGAAGACAAAGCCTGTTGCTTCCTTCTCTGTCATCACCAGACCTCCCATGCGCGCCGTCAGACCCGCCGCCTCCGCCGACACCTTGCGGTCCGCGGGAGATTGCGAGTCAGTCTTAGCCTGCCTTCCCGGAGGCGTCTTCACTGCTGAAGCTGCCATAGTCGCCCTGTGTGCCGAAGCTTTCGGCGTCCCCGCCGTCGCCGACGTGTGAGCTGGCTGTCTCGGTGTCGCTGCATTCTCAGGGTCCGTCGCAGCACTCTTCAGCGTCGTCCCGTTCCTCATCCCCTCTGCCATGGCTCTGGAGAGAGATGCTCGACGATCTACGCACTAGGGAGCGCCGTCGCCCCTTCGCACGTCACCGGAAACACAGGACCACAGTATGGAAAACCCTAACCTTAACTCTCGGGCTGATCGCCTAGCAATCGCCCCAATCGCCCCTCCGTGTTTTCCTCAGGAGGTGGACCCACGAAAAGTCTTTACTGTATTTTTTCGGTCCTCTTTCCTTTTATTCAAGGAAATTTTTTAAAATCAACCCGATAATTTCCGGAGGAAATAAGCCGTCTCGCCAGCATGACATGCATCCTCGTGGGGCCATTTACACGCATCCTCGTGCTACCTTATCCAGTTATCCTTATCCCTAGCGTCAAGGCGAGCCGCTCATTCCCTTTCCTCTTCCCAGCGAAATCTCCATTCCTCTTTCTTCTAGCTCTGTCACACAACGAACCATCTCCTGCTTCGCTATCGGCCCTCGTCGGAGCAGCCGTGGGTCGGCTTGCAGCAGGGGTCAAAAATTTGTAGCACACCCGCATCGACCTGCAGCGCCGGCGAACTGTAGCGTCCATATTGACTAGCAATTCCCGTGCGCTGGCTCGCTGCAGCCGGTGTTTGTGAGCCTGGCGGTGCTGCGAGGGAGCGCCCCGCTTTTGGTAGAGCGTGCTGATGCAGCGTCTCCAGTAGCGCGGGGGCAGAGCGCCGATGCAGTGTCTCCAGTGGCGCGGGAACGTCTCGGTCTCCTTGCTGCTGCCGGCGACGCTGCAATGAAGCAGGAGGAGCTGCTGCCCGGCAGCGCGACAAGTCAAGGATGGCGACGCTGCCATGAAGTAGGCGTTTCTGCCGGGGCTGCGATGGAGCTCGGCCGGAGTTTCAATGGAGCTTAACTGGAGTCGTCGGAGCTCCGCCGGGGCTGCAATGGAACTCAGCCGGAGTTTCAATGGAGATTCGCCGGAGTCGTCGGAACTCCGTCGGGGCTGCAATGGAGCTCAGCCGGAGTTGCAAGGAGCTATGCCGGAGCGCCAGTGCTGCATTGGAGCTCCGTTGGTGCTGCTATGGAGCTCGGCCGGAGTTGCAATGGACCTTCGCCGGAGTGTTGGTGCTGCGTTGGAGCTCCGCGCCGGGCTGCGCTGGAGCTGCGTTGAAAGCTCGCTGCTGCCTGCTGTGATCCAACAACCCCCGTCACGCTGATTGGACGGATAAACAGGCGGATGATTTCTTACGGCTGATTTTTTTCAATGAGAAACAAACTGGGCGAAAACTACGCCGTGATCCAGCATGCACGCGCCATCCCACGGATCGTGAACTCACCCATACGTTACAAAAACGTAACCACGACCTGGCCGAGCGTGTACGTACACTCACGTCAGACCATGTTTAATGCATGCAACACGTTACATGTGTTGTACCAACTATATGCAGACTCAACACAAAACCAAAAAATATAAACCTCAACGTGAACGGGCATGTTTCAGGCTACAAATTCCAAACAAATGCAGGTAAAAACTAGCTTACTCACCTAATGCAGACTAATGCAATATCTGAACCACACCTTGTAACAAGATTAGCACCAACAGCTCCATGGTGCACTTCATGGTCAGTGACCACCATCTGGTGTGCCCGCACGTGTGGTGCCGCTGCCCTGAGCCTGGCTATGGCTTCCTCGGCCTGCCGCCCAGCTTGCCGAGCACCACCTATGGCCTGTGATCGACGAGATCCATATGCAGCTGGCAGAGCGAGGACAATAGCTGCTCTCCGCGGAGGACCAGGAGCGGCTGTTCCTGCTGGTGCGCGTGAGCGCCGCCACGGAGGAGGAAGGCCCGGTGTCGGCATGGTACAGGTGCAAGATACTAGATGAAGGTCCTGATGGACGCCAAGGCGAGGAGCTGCACCGTCCCCATCATGGAGGCGGCTATGGACGTCGTGGAGGCGGCCATGGACGTTGGGGGCAGGTACCTGCCAGTGATGGCCGACGTGCCGCCGCAGGAAGGAGGTATCGTCCTCCTTGTCAGCAACCTCCGTCTCCCATCGACAAGCAGGTCAAGGCGTGGATGAACCCTCATTCTCGGGGTTGACGATTAGCTGGTCAGCTCCGGTTCTTTATCTAATCTAATGTACATGCATACATGTACCATGGCTAGACATTTGTTATTTGGTAGTGATCAAAGGTGGGACCCTGGTTGGGGTTTATTTGATTCTGTCAATAGCAATGGTTGTCAAGCTTTGATTGATTCTGTGCATGGCAATGGTTGCCAGTGTATCGCGTACTAATGTGGCTGATCCCTATTTGGTCTGTTAATTTTACTTGGTTGACTGCTGCGGTTCTTGTGAGGATGAGGAAATGGCACCTTGTACGGTGTTGTTTGTTTATGTGTGAAAACTGAATTTGTAGCACCTAGCTAGCAACGAGTCACACCAAACAAGCCAGCTCAATGGGCGGCATCAAAACTAGCACCGCACAATACCGACTCAGACGGCACGCCATGGGCGCGCCCCAAGCCCCCAACCACTGGTATACATGGTGAAGGAGGACAATTGGACCACCACAAGACGTCTTGGAGTTGTAGCAGTTAAGGAGGTCGGCGCCGCCTCTGCGCAACACGAAGAACACTGCATTAAACTGCATCCCTGCCACAAAAATATTGTTGCATCCTTGTACACTGTATATTCATAAAGAAAATCTAATTATTTAAAATAAGTTACATAATTTATGGAATACAGAAATAATATACAGTTGCAAATACATTTGTAGCATGTCCTGCGATACTTGGCTAGGTACTTAGGAATACACTTTCATGGTTTGTAGGCGATATGATAGGTCGATCTCCAACAATCTTGAGCCCCCCTTATGTATTTGCATCTCCTTCGTGTTCAAATCAAGAACAAGGGGTGCACTACATTGATTTTTCTTTTGTATATGTAGCAGCATCACGTCGCCGCTCCTGTTCCCAAATCCCTGAAATTCAATGAATATATCTGTGCCAGCGCTGAGAGGGATGTTTCGGCACACTGGCCATATTTTCTTTTCAATGTCAATTACATTTTTCAGCGACCAATAACTACCACCACCATCTGTTAGGACTGTGGGGTGTTGTAGCCACACAGATATCTTGTACCCCTCTATGGTGAGCAATTTCAATAGGTTCCCGTCCGATGATGTTGCCAAGTGGACCTGTCTTGCTTTGTGGTTCATGGGCGGGAGCTTCATTAGTACCGGCATCCCCGTGCTCACATCGTAGGAGACGATTTGGTCATCGCGGTATGTTAGCCAGTGGAGGACGCCTCCGTGAGGGACGGCGGGGTCGCTACATAGTTTCACAGACCACCATGGAAATTGATTGGGTCTCACCTCATTGGCGACAGGCTCCCAGGTACTACAGGAGGATGTGGCTATATGTACTTCGATGCTCCATCCATAGCTATGGGCAAAGAGCAGCATGAAGGAGTCATCGATGCCATCCACGGAAGTGAGTAGCACGTACTTATGTGAGGTACTCATGCTACTATGGAAACCTGGCGGTTTTGCAAGGAAGGTGCGTTGGTCAGTCATGGGATCATACACGCACATGCCAAAATTGCGCTCGGATTCGGGTCGCATTATGACATGTAGATGGTTGGAATTGTCTCGCACTAGGCGGCGCCTGCGATCAAGGACGACGAGGCCACGACAAGATGTCACCGGACGATACTCGCGAAGGATGTCGGCAGCGCGGCGTGACATGAAGGGCGAGAGGCGGTCATCGCAGAAGGACACAGCAGCTGGCGTAGGCGGGTGCACGAGTGTGAGAAGTATATTGTCAAAGGTGTAGAGATCGGCAATGATGCAGGGAGCAACTTGTTGGCTGATGCGGCGGATGAACGGCGGGCTTAGGATGTCACGGCGGAGATGCTTGCAGACCGCAGCGCAGCGGATCAGGGTGAAGAAGTCAGTGCGGGCTACAATCTCAAGCAGGACATCGACTGGGAGCGTCGCGATCAACAGGGCGGCAGGCCCACGTCGCCGGCGTTTGTGAGCCGTCGCGGCGCTCCTGCACGATCGAGCTAGCCATGACATGAGAAGGAAAGGCGCCATTGCAACCCGCCAGCCCTAAGATTGTATAGAATGAATTATAAAGAAAGAAAGAAAGAAAGAAAGAAAGGCATGGGCGACCGGGAGGCCCCAGATCCCATCGCCGCCGAACCTCCCCCACTCCTCCTCCTCCCTTGCCGCCGCCCAAGGGCGCGTCCAGGCTAAGCCTAGCCGTCACCGGTGGCGGCGGGGACTCGGGCCCTCTCGCTCGGGTGGGGCTGGCGCGGGACGGCGCCGCCGGGCCGGAGCGTGGCGGCGGGCCGGTCGCCACGGCGGGTGGTGGCGGCGCCTCGACGACGTCGATTCCCCGCGGCAGGAGGCCTTGCGATCTGGTGCGTTGCGGCCGCCAGGGACGGCGGCGGCGTGAACGGATCGGTTCACGGCGGCGCGGCCGGATTGATCGCTGGTCGGCCATCGGCACGGTGGTGGGTGCGACTTGTCGGTAGCTGGGCAGATCCACGGGATTCTACCCTTGTCTGGCCCTTGACAGCGCGGGCAACTACGGGGGAAACCCTAGATCTTCTTGGGATAGAGCGATGGCGGCGCTTTTGCGTCGTAGTCCCTCTTTAGGGCATTGTTTTGGAGTTTGCTCTGGTTGAAGGGACCAACGACGTCGGCGGCGCAAGTCTGGTGGAGCAACTGCCGATGAAAATCATGCCGACTACGGTCATGGCGGACGATGGCGGCGTCTTAGATGTCGTTCCCTTGTCGAGGCATCGTCGTTGCAGTCTGTGTCATCAGGCTCGGGATGCTCCGGGGGAAACCCTAGATCTGGGTCTTCCAGATCGGACGATGATGGCGTTTTATTGCTTTCCCTCCTAGGGGCATCGTTTTGGAGTAAGTGCTGGCTGGGGGGTGGTGGAGCGGTGCTTCATCTCACACATCGATGGCGGCGGATATCGGCAGCATGGCGCTGTGGAGGCTCGGCGTCCGATGCACGAAGATGGACTCGCGCAAGAGGAGGTTGCTGTCTGGCGTCATGGTGACGTCGATGGCAGAGTGGCCAGACAAGGTAGAAGCCTCAATATGATCTGAAGACGGACCTGTGGAAGATGGCGGCGACGACACACGAGTGCGTCTGACCGGATTGTGCCCCAGACCCAGTATGTGGCTCGGCTGGGGCTTCCGAATATGTTTCGGTTTCCGGCTTTTTGATGTTAGGCTTAGGTGAGTGGTTTGGGTAGTGGCCCAGCTAGCACCTCTTCATCATTTTAGATAGGAGTAGCGGCATGTGTTGCCAAGATGGTGGATTCAGGCATATTGTTGTAATACTTTGTAAGGTCCTCGAGAATAATCAATAAAGTGGCCGTATGCATCTCCCAGATGCAAAGGCCGGGGGTCATCCTCCTTTTCTAAAAAAAAGAAAGAAAGGCATGTGGAGGTATTTGAGTTGGACTGGGAAACGAAGCGCGATCGACGGAACGCAAAGATTTTCTTCCAAGCAGCTGGACACTAGCAGCGCAAGGGGGAATCTCGATCGATCGTCTTGTGCCGTACGTCGGACGAAGTGCTGCTGGGGTCATCTTTCTTTCATCTGATGATGAGGAAGCCGGCCGCCCAGTTGGCAAGTATCATACGAACAGGCTTTCAAAATTGCATTATTTTATCCGCTCGTGTTTGTTAACTGCACGTATGCGCATCAAACTCAAACTCGAACTCGCCTTTCCTTCTTAATTTGTACTACGTGCCATGCGACCAAGCCCCAGCCGGTAGCAGACTCCGTTTCTCTACACAGTTTCTGTTTGGAGCGTTCAACATTAAGGGGGCTTCCTGCCGGAGACAACGTACATATATGCGTGCTACTGTTCCTAACTACCAAACTAGTACGAGAAGTAGTACTCCTATATAGCACGCTACGGCCTTTAACTCAAAGACACACGATCCATGGCGTCACCGAGGCGCCGACCGAACGACGTGCCGGAGATTGTGCCGACGCTCCCGCCTGATCTCCTGCTTGAGATTGTGGCCTGCATCAACGACTTTTTCACGCTTATCCGCTGTGCCGCCGTCTGTAAGCTCTTCCGCCGTGAGATCCTCGATCCGCTGTTCATCCGCCGCTTCAGCCAGCAAGCGGCTTCCACCATGCTCGTGCACTGCACCTGTGACAAGGGGCTCGTGCATCCGGTCCACCCGCTCCCGTCTATAGCTGTGCTATTCTGTCCAAGGTTTTGGTTACCGAACGAGGCATTTTTATCGAGGGGGACTGGTAAACGTGGTTACCACAGTTACCGAGAAATACCAAGAATATTTTGAACGAATTTTATAATTAAATTTTGAATTCAAATAAATAAATGAACAAACATTTGAACCAGAGACCACTCAAAACAGGAACTAGGTTGCTACCAGCACACGAGAACCAACTCTCATGGCCTTAATTACATCCTACGTACTACTCCCTCCGTCCCAAAATAAGTGTCTCAACTTTGTACTAGCTCTAGTGCAAATTTGTATTAAGCTCAGGACATTTATTTTGGCACGGAGGGAGTATATTATAAATTGAGTGTTTAAATTCAAAAACAAAATCAAAAAATGGTATTTTTTTCTCGGTATATCGATTTACCGAGGGGCACAGAAATACGGGGTAACCATGGGAAATCTCGAAATTTCGACCGGTAACCAAAACCTTGATTCTGTCACAACTACCTCTCGGCCTATTTGTCACGACATGCCGCCAACCTCTCGTCCTACATGTCACGCCACGTCCCAACCTCTTTAGCCACTACTATAAGGTGACATCCCGAGGCGGCCTCGTCGTTCTTGGTATTTATGCGCAACCCAAATCCAAGAGCTCCTCCCTGTGTGTGTATGATCCAATGAGCGGCCGCCACACCTTTCTCCCGAGACCGACAGGTATCCATACTACCTATGACAGCTTGTAAGTGTACGTCCTACTCATCGCCGCTTATGGTATCGACTGCTCATTCATGTTGCTTTTCTTTGTTCTCTGTGGACGGAGCATCAAAGTCCATGCTGTCACTTCCTCCTCTGGTACTTGGGGTCCTGTTACTGCTCATGCGAGCCACCCTGACTTTCCATGGATGCACGTACTTGCATACAGAAGCCCTGCCATCCTCCGTGGTGGCATCATCCACTGGCAAGTAAACTGCAGTGACAAAACCCTCACATACAATGTGAGCACGTGGGCGCCAGGACAGGTGAAGCTCCCGCCCACTAATCCCAGAAAGCTCCAGTTGGCAACGTCACTGGACGGGAACCTATTGAAACTGCTCACCATAGAGGGGTTGAAGATATCAGTGTGGCTACAAAACCCTACGGTCCCAGCAGGTGGTAGTTGGTCACTGCAAAATGTGATCGACATTGAGGACAAAGTACAATCGGTGTGCCCAGACACACCCCACAATGGTGGCAAAGCGGTCATTGATTTTGTGGCCGCGAAGAGGAGTGGCGACGTAGTGGTGCTGCAGGTGTACATGAAATATCGTTCCTGTGGTCTGATAGTTCTTGATCTGCAGACAAAGGAGATGCATGTGCACAAATGGGGCTTCTCATTTGTGGAGATTAATCTATAATCCCGCCTAGAAACTATGAAAGTATATTTTCCTACCTAGCTAGACAAGTAAAGAGGGCAGTATGCAAGTAAACAATAGTTTTAAATAGCCGTTCAGCACGACGCTGCTAAATGATCGTCTTCACAAATTGTCCGCTATAGCCTGTTATAGCCCGCTATAGCTGATTTGGAGGTCTACCGCTATTTTTTCATAGCCCGCTATTTAAAACACTGAAATAAACAGATGTCTACGCGACTAAAGCATTCTGTTGTCGTTTATTACGGCTCTTGGATAGCAACAGAGAAACAGGTGATTACATACATGAAGTGATTAAAAAGTGGCCGTCTGCATCTTATGGTGCAGAGTTTTCTATCATTATCTTACACAAGTGTATATATGAATCTGAATATTCAGTGGACCAAGATCAATTGAAAATTAAGTGATTTCCTCTTGAGACTCCATACACTCAATTATTTACTGCCCACTTGTTATCTTGTTCTGATTGGTTGCTGAAATTAAACTATGGGATTGTTCACCCAAATAATATTTAAATCCTTGGCTCCTTGTCTCGCTGATATCGGGCAGGATGCTAGTGTGCTACTGCCAACAGGGAGCAAACACTAGTAGGAAAACCTTATAGCAGTAGTTCATCCGCGGCTCCGGACCAAAACGAAAAGCCGACGGTAATTTCTGAAATGGCTGCGGTGTCGGGAATATAGACAGTCCCACTGTTAGTTGCTATTGTCTGGCGTTGACCAAAGAACAGACGCCGCTGCTATTCTGGAAAGGATATCGCTTGTGTTCGGTGCGCCGGCTAAAACTTCAGCCGGTCACACGCATGACACGTAGAGCGCTCCCTGCTCCTCCCACGACGCACGAGACATGTCCTGTGGAGCCTGCGCACCGCCCCACCCCACCTTTTCCCCTTTCCTTATCCATCCACGCACTCATCTATCGTCCCCTTCCCCTGTATCTTTTCCCCACCGAATTCTCCTCCTTCTTCGCCATGGACGCCCGCCTTCCTTTCTCTTTTGCCATGTGGTGGCTGTGGCTAGTGCCCTCCTCCCCCTTCCCTCTCCTCCCCGCTTTGCACCCTGTGGTGCCGCGACCCGCCATGGCCGTCGCACACACACACGCATCCCTTGTGCCAGGTGGTGGCTATGACTGCCGCCCACCTCCACTTCTTCCCCGGCGATGGCTACCCTGTAAGATTTTGGCTGGAACCCGCATCTGCTTGTGCTACAACCAGGGGCACGAAATTGCTGCGACCGACCACAGCATCGCCTGCGGCACTGACGGCGTTGTGGTACGCGGCAAGGTTTTTGCTGCTATTGGTTGTAGAAAAGCTGCAATCGGTTGTCCAGAAGCTACAACCGGCATCACAGAAGTTGCGACGACGGTGACCCGCGGGATGACAATAATTGTTCTGAGGGAACCAACCCGATTTCTTTTTGCTACCATCGGCTTTGTTTTTTGCTGGAACTAGCATCCATTTTTGCTACCACTATCACATTTTTTTTGAAACCAGAGGATTTTTTTGCTACCATAATCTTTGTATTTTGCTGGAACCAGCCATTTTGATTGCCACCACCGGCTTTGTGTTTTGCTGGAACTAGCATCCAAATTTGCTACAACCGTGTGTGGTTTGTGCTGGAACCAACGTATTTTTGCTACCAGCGTATTTTTGTTCTGCTGGAACCAGCCCAATTTTTTGCTACCACCAGCTTTGGCTGTGAGCGACGCCGTGTAATCATTAATGCTGAAACGGGGGTCGGCAGCACCGGCGAGGAGGAATGGATTTTGTGGCCGGCGCCATGGCGACGCAACCATGAATGCAGGGAAAGTGAGGAAAAGCTGCTGCGGGTCAACTGTTTTTTGTTGCGTTTTGACGACGGCGAGCGTCGGCGGTGAGCTTCGACGGCGAGCATCAGAGGCGAGCAAGGGAGCGGCGACCTCGCCGGGAGCGCACGCACAGCTGCGGGAGGAGAAGATTGGCTGCAGGAGGAGAGCGTTTTTTCTTGAAAGCGTTGACTAGAGAAAGAAGAATGGGTTGGGGATTGAGATGCCAGATCGGACGGACCCTACTGACTACATCGGATGGCTGAGGCGCGACCGGCCGAAACTTTGGGCCGGCGCGCCGGCGCCTATCATCGCCCTTCTGGAAAATAGCGCCGGTGTCTCATTTTCTCGTACAAAGGAACGCATGCAAATTTTACTCTATATCAACGGCATAGCTACCAATTGCGACGCCACTAATGTTCTCTCACACAATTCATGTTAGATAATTAGTACAATTATTTTTTGACAAGTGTCAGTGGTAACTGAATAGTTTGGTAAAACATGTGCTTTTCCAGTCGTGTCGGTTTCTTCTACCGCACCATCCAAATCACCATATTTCTTACTCATCTTTAACTAGGCAAAATTTCTCATCATTCTTAAATATGTCACCGCTAATTATAACATTGACACATGCACACATACGTAATGTAGTGAAAACTTAGTTATCCATACATATGTTTAGAACATATATCATTACATATTGATTGGCTGCCAAAATATGTTGCATCCGCTAAGGACATAGCTACCCCAGATTATCATTGTAGCTACAAAATGTACGTCCTCATATCTAAATATAACTACATTACCACACTACGTAAGTGTTCTAGAGCGCAAAGAGGCCACAGAAATGCTTGCCGAGTGCGAGCCGCCCCTCGACCGTCGTCTTCTACCTCGCTCTTTGCCAGCCCGCCGCGCAGCCGTTTTTGACACACGCCTAGAGCACGGGTCTGTTTGCGTCGAGCTTGGAGACCGTAATCCCAGCAACCATAACCGCGTCATCAGCGGCCTGCAAGGCGCCGTCCGCTACAACCCGGAGCACGGACTGCCCAAAGACCGCTTTGAGCATAGTCGCCTCCTCCATGTCTGACCGCGCATACACGACGCCAGCCATGGTCGGCCGCATCGTTGGTCGAGGCGCCACATTGTACGCTGCCTTCTTGGAGTGCTTGGTCGAGACAACTAGCATCACTTCCTCCTCCTGAACGCATTCTGCTACGGGGAATGGTCGTAGAGTAACACAAGCGGAGCCTCCTGGACCGCCTGCCGCGCCTATACCAGTGGAAACACGAGGACAGCGGCCTCACCGATGGCGAATCCAAGCAGGGATACCTCCTATGAGAGACTGTACATACTATCGGCGACTAGAGTGTGAGATCGAGGTCTAGGCGGCAACGATGTCGCTCCTCCTGAACGCATTCTGCTACGGGGAATGGTCGTAGAGTAAAACAAGCGGAGCCTCCTGGACCTCCTGCCGCGCCTATACCAGTGGAAACACGAGGACAGCGGCCTCACCGATGGCGAATCCAAGCAGGGATACCTCCTGTGAGAGACTGTACATACTATCGGCGACTAGAGTGTGAGATCGAGGTCTACCACACACACACACAACATGCGGTCCGTACATGTGATGGTGACAGGAAGGTTCGTCACTGTCAATGTCCTGTGGTGGTGCGCTGCGGGCGGCGGAAACGCCGAGACTACAGATCCAACGCCCGCCCGGCAGCAGAGCCCGGCCGTGCATATCTCAGAGATGCGGCCGGCAAGCAGCATCTTCCAGTGGCCTTCCATGACGAGCTCCTGTCTGGTCTGCGGGTTTTTGGCAGGAAAGACAGCGAGAGTGCGTGAGATGAGCGAGAGAGGGGGTTTCTGATGAGTAGGACCCATTCATCAGCAACAACGACGCACACATGGGATACTACCGGCGCTGAAAACAGGGTTGGGCTGCAGTAAAACATTAACGGTGTCGGCCACTACTAACATCACTCTGGTGCACCTATGTGCATACATACAAATGAATTTAATTAATTAAGTACATTCTTGTCAGAAACAATCCTGTGATTATAGTGCAAACTATTAAAAATAATATGCAATGTGTACCTTCAGTCAACTGGCCAACTAGAACTCCAATGTGATCGATTGAGAAATTATTCTCTGGGAATCTTCAGTGCGATCCCTAAGACATCATGTGGAATATGATCATCAAGCAACTTACATGGCAAACTATGTATAAGAGTCTCATATTTAATCCAATGGCTATATTAAGGTTATGGAAACACACCAAGGAAAGTTTCCAATTTTTTTAGTTCATTAATACACAGATGTAAAATAAAAACCTAATCAACTAAAACGTATCACGGGCGTTCATCACCTCGGCTAGCGCCGGTGGTAACTTAGGTGGTGACATTGGTTGTGGAATCAACGTTGATGGGCCTAATCCGAGTTGAGGGGGCGAAGAAAACAAGTTATGCATTAACCCTGATAAATATTCAACATTTGAGTCCAATAATAAGTGTACACTCACGAGTTTTCCTAGAGCCATGGGGCAATGGCCCCCTTTGGCCCCGTGTTCGGAATACAGGACGGAATGAGCCAACAATTAGTAATTTGAGAAGTGATGAGAGAGAAATATTTTTTTCTACTTTAAAGTGCATTGAGAAGATATCTCTGTACCGCTTACATTCCGCTTAGTTATCTGTATCGGTTTAACTTTATCCTAGACCCATTGTGGCCGAGGCGATGCTGGTCGTCGGTGGAAAGCCGTTGTGGTGAAGCTGATGTGGCGGGAGGCGAAGACGTTGGTGATTGACGGTGTTGTCTCCAGCCAACGGAGCTGACCTCTGCGTACTCCGGCCTAGCCACACGGCGCGGTTCTGTCGCTTGTGGCCACCTAGCGAGATCTAGCGTTATCGGGGAATACAGGGGCAGACGATGCCCCTGGCAGTGTTTTGCAAACCAGTGACATATATGTGAAATACAGGTGTGTAACCAGAAACAGGCCGGAAACTTTACGACGCAAAAACGACCATCCAAGCAGATCGTTCGGATTTTATTTCGAGGGTATACTTAAACCTGTAAACCGCTTGAAAATGGCAATGTAAGCGCGGTCTCGGTATATCATGTTCCTGTCCGCGTTGCCAAATTCAATGTCGCGTTCTGGAGTATCTCACTCGCTCAGTCTGCTCCCTATACAAGCAGCTCTCCTTCGCTCTGTCCCCACTGTTGCCCTTTTGTACCTCGTACTAACACTACTTCCACACCCCTAATGCACTCATGTTATCTTTGATTCAAACAACTTATTCTAGATGTGTATTATCATTCAATGTGGTATTTCTTTTTACTCCCACCATCCGGAAATACTTGTCGGAGAAAAGGATGAATCTAGATGTATTTTAGACATAGATACATCCATTTGTATCCATCTCTCCGACAAGTATTTTGGGACGGGGGGAGTATTTTTCATGTTCTAATACCATTTCAAGATCTATTTGCTATGACCTTTTATACCCTCTACTAACACTACTTCCATACCCTTAGTGCACACATGTTCTTCTCATTCAAACACCTTATTGTAGATGTGTTTTCTCATTTAATGTCGTTTTATTATTCATGTACTCATAACCACTTCAAGATCTATTTGCTACGATACGGCGGCGGGCACGAATAACCCTCCAAGTAGCGACTGCGAAGAAGCGGCAATACTTGAGCACGCCATGATAAGTAGTTATCCGTCGTGAGCTTCACCGGAATCATGTGCGCAAAGTAAAACGGTGCAATAGGCACAGCATGATCCGAAGAGGGCGATGGCGCATAGAAACGCAGGGGCACGGACAAAGCCACCAACTTCTCTGATGGTCCACCGTAGGGCACCGAGGCCGTCGGGTAGGCGGACGCCAATGGAGCAGAGGGGCCGTAGGGCGCCGGCAAGGCAGATTGAGGCAGCCACGGGTTGACCATGATGGTACCAGTGCTCGGCGGTGGCGTCGACGCAGCATAGGAGGCGACACCATGGGACGGCGATGGTGGTGCCGAGATGCCGTAGGAGGCAGCGCTGAGGGTTGTCGGCTGCTGGGCGCCGTGGGTCAGCGGCAGCTGGGTGCCCGGGAAGCCGTATGACGGCGGCTGCTGGACGTCGTAGTACGGCGGCTGCTGAGCGCCGTGGATCGGTGCATAGCCCACGGGAGTGCCGTAGAGATGCCGTTCGCTGTACGCCTGCGGTGCAAGTCCAGATGGAGGCGTTGCATCGTCGACTGTTTGCAGGGCAGTGTATTGACCAATTGATGCAGATCCATGCATTGACGACCCAGCCATGGCAGGTGCTGCGGCGGCTTGGGAAACACCGGCCAGAGAGACTAGCGGCTGCGACATAAAAAACGGAGAGGTGGTAGCGGCGTGAGCAGCCGCGGCTTGGGCTGCAGCAGCTGGGGCGACGGCTGCGGGACCATAGGCGAACGGGACGATCGCAACAGGAGCGGAAGACATCGATCGATGACCTAACCTGATACCATGTTAAACGCGCTGTTTTAAATAGCCCGCTATAGCTCCGCTATAGCACGCTATAGCGTTTACAAAAGGTCTTGCGCTAAGAGACTTTGGTCCAAACAAATGAATAAACATTTTAAATAGCGCGCTATAGCTTCGCTATAGCACGCTATAGCATTTGGAAGAGGTCCGCCGCTAAGATGCTTAGCGCGCTATTTAAAACTATGGTTAAACGTAGTATTGTGAAGTGTGCAATACAATATACAAGACATGCAAAAGCCAGATAGAAATACAGTCTAACATTCTCCTCGTGTCCAAGTGCTTAACCAAAAAAGAAATAAGGATAACATTCAATGAGAAGACGACAGTGAAGATTGAACCTATGAACAGAGACGAGATTTTTTGAAGTTTCAGGAACATGTAGAATTTTGTTTACATGCAAAATTTTCATGGGGGGTTTTGACAATTGACTACCAACATGAGTAATTTTCATACCAGAACCGCATGCAGTGTGAACTTAGTTCAGTTCGTGGTACTTGTGTCTGGTTGTCCGCTTGTCCAGCTCACCGGTGATGTGATTTGTGGCTTCGTTGTCCGCATACCGGTTGGTCTTGATGCCGTAGACATTAGTGACCGCATTTGCCTCCTACTCCTAGTAACTTCACATCATGTTTTTTCTTTTTGTTTTGAGTCGCACGTTATATTTTAGGGATTGAGATGAACTGCCTAGTTTTCACGACCGAAATATCCCCATGTACTGAAGAACTCTGACGATGCACTGCCGACTCCTGAAGCAGGGAAAGATTCCTCAATTACCAGCCCCCCACCAGGGAAGAGATAAGAGGGAGTTTAACTCGTACTCCCTTTCCCCTTCGCTCGTTAATTCCCCAATCCTCCAATCAAATAATCTCAAGCAAGATATCGGTCGGGAGTGTTGGTGTCTACTCTTGCCCTAGCACTCACCGGAGTTCTCTCTCTCTCTCTCTCACTCACCGGACTGGAGGTAGACGAAGAGGAGTACAGAAGAAGAAGAAGGAGCTGGGAGACATAGCAGAATTTCTTCCCCGCGCACGAACACTGCAGCCGCACGTATGACCTTGTATTCCCTCGAGCAACAAACTCGAGCTACAAACACACCAGTCTACAATGACCTCCACACGGGATTTATACCCAGGCCAGCGTGTCCACGATCCCCATGCTCCCACCTGTACGAGCCCACGGTTCGGCCCGCCTTGGCCGCATCCACCACGCGCGCCCGTACGCACGTACCGCGGCGAGCCCACCCCGATCGCCTCGCTCTCCCCGGACCAAGTCGCCAACTGACTACGCCTACTATGACGTGTCCCGTGTACATGCACACGCGCGCCCAAGACACTACCCACACACGCAACACCTACTCGGCCCTAACATCAAAACGATAAAGCCACCAAGTTGTCTCATCGAAGAACCGAAACCAACGCGGCCGGACACGAGATCCAATCGCCCGGGTGTATGCGCCTACCCAACCAAATTAACAACGAACGAAGGATCCAATCTCACTACTGCAAGCAAATCCGCCCTCTACATTCACAGGAAAAACAAGAAATCTACAGAAGCCGTGGAAACCACTCTGGCGGACGAAGAACACAGAAGCCGAAATCAAATCCGTTGAAATTGACGACAAATTGTCCACGAAACTCATACTTCCACCAAATTCCCATCGTGTTAGATGTTCTAGAACATCCAGTGAATGCATTAAACTTGCAAACAGACACAAGTTCAACCGCCCCGAGAGCGAATCCGACAAAATACAAAATTACGAACCAAAATGAGCATTTAGATGCAGGTATCGGTATTTGGATTACAGTCACATCCAGACAACAGACCGACCAGAATAATTCACGGGGGAAGCCACAGTTGCTAAGATAGCCCGAAGTTCGGGTTCGTACAGAGGGAAGTTCAGGCGCGTTACACGGGAAGTTTAGGTTGTGATCAGAAAATTATTCTCATCCCATGATCAGAATCTTATATTTACCAATTGGATGCACCATCCGAGCCTCCATGTTAATCCTTAGAATTAAGCAAAATTGTCCGTTGGATCTTCTTATTTGTTATCCATAACCGTTCGATGATTTCTCTCAAGAAGTCCTCACATTTTATCACCTCTCACGCCAGGACTTCTCTTTACGTTGTAAAAGGAAAAAAAATGTGTGATGCCACCTCCCACGTGAAAACCTCTTCCCAGACTCCGCCTCCCACGTGAAAACCTTCCCAAGCGATTCTATAGGCTGCAAACAAACTAACATAATCCTATCACGATGCACGACTCTGCTAGGTCGAACGCATCGGCGGAGACGATGGAGAGATAGTAGGCGCACCCATGGCCTTCCAAGATGCTGACTGGCGGCCATGGGGAAGGAACGAGGCGATAAGATAGAGCAGCGAGCAACACGCTACTGCTGCCCCTGCCACCGGTCATCATCTGCCGCCGTGGCTCATCGATAGAATCCTAGGGGGATACTCCTGCATCTTCCTCCTTGCGAGATACAAAAGTAAGAACGTTTTGCCAGAAAAAAAGATCGTTTCCTGATTGTTAATCTATTCTGGTCCCTCGCATACGTATTTGTTCCCTTCAACCCTCCATCAGCTCTCCTCTCCTCTCCCGGGATTTCTTTGACGAATCCCGGAGCTGCTTGGAAAATATTGCATCCGATCTGAAAAGAGCCAAGATCCAGCTTCAGCCTCTTCCCAATTCCTCCTCCAACCTTCTAATCTCCACAGTTTTCAGGTTTGCATCACACAACAATCAAGCATCTATTTTGGGTTAATTAATGAATAATTCTCACAATGGTTGATGCAACAGTTGGTCAGATGTATTGGTGTCAAACTGAAGCGGATCGGGTAGCCGACATCATCAGTAAAACTGCTGACTAGAGGAACTACCACGAACAAGCCTGACAAAAGAGTTTGGCTAATTTGCAGTTCAACACAAAATCACTGAAAATTAGTCAAAATGTGTGTGCACTGTTTGAACAGATTTTGTAATTTTGTCTTTTTTGTACAAAGCTCCTCGAATGTTATTTGACAACCAAATTCTGCAAGCGCCCATAACATTTATTGTTGAGCATTCCCATAAAGTTTTAGAATTTTTTAAAGTGTTTTGCTATATTTTCTTGCGTGGGTGCACCGAAGATGGGTGCAGCCACTAGTTTCCCTTCTCTACGTACTGAATTAACAAAATTTCTATGTTCGGGCGACGATGCAGCGCTGGGAATAACTCATCGTAGTAATTAGCTAATTATTGTATATTTTCAATTTTCCTTCTCTTCATATATACTACTACATCACGTTTCTCTCTCTATTTGCTAACATTAGTGCCCAATTTTAATTGAAGTCCTCATGATTATGTGAGATTATCTTCAGCAAAAGAGATTTGTATTGGCAGTAGATCAATGATAACAGAAGATGACTGCCTCATCGAGAGCTACTCTTGGCCTTGGACACAGTATGCATGCAGCCAGCGCCATGCGTGCAGTAAGGCAATGAGAATGGCATCATGTAGTCTAGCGTATAGTGCCTATTTATATTTGACTGAATTTCTACAGGAAGCAAAGGTAATAACAATGACATCATGCTGTCTCGGCTAATGCTTCTACTATTAAATTAGCCTTTTTAGCATAATGGATCATACAAATATGTATACGTACATGCATGTAACAATGGATTGGTCAGATTGGCAACATTATTAAATCTTGAAATTCGTATACACATAGAGAAGAAAAACAGATTATCACTATGGAGGACACATAACGAAGTTCTCATATTTACATTGCTGAGTATATATGTATGTCCCAGTATTTGTATAGTTCAATGTTATGTGAGTAAATATACATCTTACACCAAAATATTTAGAAATCCCCAGTTCAATATATTATTTTTATAAATAGATAGATGATTAACTCGAGGAATGAATAATAAATTCAAGGTATATATCCAAAGTTTTTGTAAGTAATAGGCAGTATTACCAAGAGTAGAATCTAACACTTATTTTAGTGTCATTTTGGCTTAGGTATTGAGAGAAATAAAGTCAGGGTAACTATTCACTCTTAATGGAACAAAGATAATGCAAGCGCATGTCTATCCTAAGGTTAGGGAATTGCAGCTATTATGCATAGGACATGTGCGTCCATTCATTCTAGGGGTAAAAGACATGAAAGGAGGTGATTGCCTCCTTGCCTTCACATCTTGATATGATAGTACGCCATTGCAGTTTTCTAAATAAAACATATCCAACAAGTTGTGGCCGATGAAATGTTATTTCATGAGGAAGCTAAAACTTATGAGATGCCGGGAGGATTGCTTACTGTCTTAGCAAACTCTAGCGCCAAATAAAGTGTTTACTTTCATCACACCTCACAATCTGGTACAAGTAAAAATAAATTACTTTATATTTTATATTTGGATTTCTTTTAGATACATAGGTTCAAAGAAAATAGCACATAAATGAATTTCACATTTGCAACTACGTTTTCCATCAATATCGGCTCCATAATCGTGTCACCAAGACATCATATTTGAGAACTATGAGAGATGGGACAACGAAAAAGTAAAATTAGTGAAAACTGTCTAATCACAAGTTGAAAAGAAATACAACCTCTCTTTCCCCAGTACCACAGAATAATTTCTTTTACATGTTAAACACATTATTATAATTAATAGTACTGAAATCCAAATTCGCTAGCCCGTGCGGATGCACGGGTTGATGACTAGTAATATTCTAATCATAACATGAACTTCCCGAGTAACGTGTCTGACCTTCTCCGAGTACTAGGTCGAACTTCAACTAAAAAGTGGTTTAAGAGCAGTTTTGAAAACTGTTTTTTTTCTTCATACAAAAAACGTGAATCGTATTTTCGATCGTATTTCTAAACCGATTAACGGAATGAGGCAAATAATATGGCAATGGAAAGGTGCTACAAGACCACTCCTTTCACTTGTTGAAAGTTTTCTCTAATTCCCTATGGATAAAGAGTAATTTGGAAAATCGTGAAATTTCGCAAACCGAATAGCCGAGTTCGTATTTTCGATGTCATTTCTAAATGGCTAATCTAATCGAGATAAATGATATGGCGTTGGAAAACTTATAAAAATGTGCTATTTTATCATGTTGAAAGTTTTTTCTAATTTTGAACGGTTTAAAAGAAATCTAGAAAACGATACAAGTTCTAGCGAATATGATTTTTCGAGCTAATTTTTGAACCGTATGTCCGAATGCAGCAAATGATATGGCACTGGAAAGCTTGAGGAAATGCGAAACTTTTTGATATATTTGTTTCTCCCAATTCCTTATGGTTTTAAGTCAATTAAGAAAATGACTAAAAAACAGTTTTTTGCCGTAATTCCTACAAGCTTTATCGGAATGGCGCAAATAATACACCCTCGGAAAGCTACGGAAAATGCGAAACTTTTTCATGTTGATAATTTTCTTTGATTCCTAACCGTTTTCATGTAATTTCGAAAACAGTGAGATCATTCGTCCTGCCTATATCGCGAAACAGAATATCCAAAAATGCGCCGCGTGAAGAACTTGAACTTCTCGATATGTCTACCTGAACTTCACTCTGTTTTTCACGTGCTTTTTTTGCTCGTCGCTCTCCATCCACTCACCGGAATTGAGCAAGTGATATACCGATGGAAAGCTGATGTAAACACGCAAATTTCCCATGTTGATCATTTTTTCATACTCTCTACGGTTTCAATAGTTTCCATCTGAAATTCATTCAGTGTAGTAGTTGAACTTCCTACTGTTTTCATGTTGAACTTTTGTGATGTATTTTCATTTGTAATTTTCTCATCCTTTCGTCAATGCTGCGCAAATATATTCCTTTTGTTCAAACCTCACTCACAATAATTTTTTTAAATTTCTCCGACCGAGGACTTGAACTTATAACAACAACAAAATTGGACATTGCCTTTTAATTCATTTTTCTTATATTAAAACACACCATGTACTATATGAACCTTTTCCATTTTTATAATTTGAATTTTTTATTTTCTTTTTGAAATCAAATTGATCCCAAATAATAACTGAACTTCTTTGTGGATTGAGAGAATTATTTTAGAACACAAATAAACAATTTCTTTTTTGTGTTTTTGGACATGGAAATACAAGGTGAACCTTTCTCGCAAGAATTTTTCAACTTCCCTGGACAAAACACTTGAACTTCTAGCAACAAATATTTTAGCCTTTGCTTTCTCATTGTTTTTTTCATACAAAATGCACACCTTGTAGTACGTGAACTTCTGGCAGTTATCAACCCGAGCTTCTCTAGGTTACGTGAAAATATCTGAGTCTTTTATAGGCATTGAACCGCTCTAACTTTTTTATTTGAACTTCATTGTGTATTTTTTAGAAATGTAATAAACATTATACAACTTCTTGGTTATTTCGAACTGAACTTCTTGGTTTATTTGTTAGTAACGGGCAAAATTTGAGTTTTTGTAATAAATATTGAACTCCTCCACTTTTGGAAATTGAACTTCTTGGTTTATTATTGTGTAACGAGGAAAATCAAATTTTTTTTATATATAACTTCTCTATTTTTTGTAATTTGTACTTCTTGATTATTTCTTTTAGTAACAAAAATATCCTAGTTTTGTAATAAATATTGGACCGCCCGTTAATTTAATTTGAACTTCAAGAGTTTTTTCTAATTCTAGAAACGATCAAAGGTCTTTTTTATGATTTTTTAACTTCTCTATTTTTTAATGTTCGAAATTCTTGTTTTTTATTTTTGAACTACTCTATTATTTTTGTTTGAACTTTCTACCATCATGACTCTGGCAATTGCATGACTAAGTAATCAAAAAAAAATTGTAGTTCTCCTTTGGTCCACATACTGGAATATATGCCGCACATTTCATTTTGTGGCAACTAGGTTTAATGTTGCACATGTCATGTTACTTGAACTTAGAATGGCTCATAGTCTCTTTTCTACAAAATCTTCATGAAACTGAAAACTCTGCTGAACATGAGCTAGAAATGGCTCATACTGTAATTTACAAAAACCTTTTCCTAAACTGAAATCTCTGCTAGACTTTGAACTAACAATGGCACACTATGTGTTACAAAATGGCACATTATAATCTGAATCTGACCATGCTACTATTACAAATTCCCCAGAGCAGCCTACAAACGAAAAATACAACAACATAGTGCTTTGTTTGAAGAATTTAGATAGCTGGTAGAGATTGTTTTGTATGGCTGCTCACATGGACCACCATCAGGTCCATTTTTTGAAGAGCTTCTGTGATGCTATGGATGCTCAAATGGAGCACCTTCGTGACCAAAATAATGTGACAGACCTGTATGTTTTTCACATTTTTTTGTTAAAGTGCAGTTCAACCATGCTCAAACCTCAAACCACCATCAGATATATAAAAGGGTTCTTCCAATTTCAGTTTTTTAGAGAACAAACTCATAAACAAATGTTCAGAGATGGTCAAACACTCCCGAAGTGAGACTTCAGAGAAGACAGGGAGGGTCAATACCTGCAGGATGGGAGGCGTCGGGAGGAGGGAGATCTCAACGTTGTCCGGCATCGATCTGTGTTGGATGGTGCACAGGTGGTGGGCGGCGACCCATTTGGCTGGTTGGAGCGTTGCCTTGCGGCCTAAGGGTGGTGGAGGAAGGTGGAAGAAGGTCGTGCAACAAGGGGAAGAAGGTCGCGGTGGTAGGGGGGGGAGTTCACGGCGGCAAGGAGAAGGCCCGAGTGCGGGGTGTCCCGAGTGGCAACTTTTGTGGAGGTGGAAGAAGGCCGCTCGTGGTCATCCATGGCATGGCCGCAGAGCATCAGGAGGTGTCCTGCATCGGCGGCGCCCAACAGCGACCGGGGTGTGAGCGGCGCCTGTTCCGGTGGTCGATGGCGTCACCGGATCCAAGCGGGGAGCCAGCAGAGGTGGCAGGGCCCGTTGGGGCGACGCGGGGGCGGGGCTACAGCGATGCCTGTTGTAGCAGCGCGGGGGCGCCGGCGTCGGCGCCTGTCAGGGCGGGGTGCGGGCGGCGCGGTGGCGGAGGCGCCGGTTGGGACGGGGTGCGGGTGGCGCGGGGCCGGCGGCGCCGGTTGGGTGGGGGATCAATCCGGGGTAGGTGGTGCGTTTCAGTCGAGGGAGGTGGGTCGTGCAGGAGGTGTGGAGGCCGAGAGGACCGGGTAGTTTTAGGCTCGGGTTTTTCTTAATGGGTTAGGGAACTGCTTGTCGGGCCCTTATAGGGCAGATCGTGACGCAAATGTTATTCTAATCCTGGAATTAGAATAGTGTTGTCCTATCTATATATATATATATATATATATATATATATATATAATTGTGATGAAACTAATGGTATTAGTTGTATTATATTAATATTTTTTATTTAAACCCTGTCAGGTTTTACAAGGTTCAACTTAAGAAAATATAGTACAAATTGTATTTTGAGACAGGAGGGGCATAAAAAAGCAAGTTATTCCGTGACCATTTGAAAACTTAGAAACTATTGCCCACTACTTCAGGTGGTAATATATCCCACGCCCCACACAAATATCTAAACAGCACCACGTTTTTCCCATGCCACCAAGAATTACTAAAGCACGGAAAATAGGGGAGAGCAGCAAATCTAGTGTTCCCCCACTTACCCTATTTACTTGGCTAGCTTGCAGCTAGTAAAACACTTTCATTGTTTGTAGGTGGGTTGGTAGGTCAATCTCCAACCACAAGGAGCTTGACTTATGCTTACGTACTTCCTTTGTCTCCAGATCGAGAACTAGGAACACATAAAAGAAATCCTTCCCCTGTACGAGATATTTCCCTTGTACCTGCAGCAGCCGCACGTCGCCACTCCTGTTCTCATAGCCCTGGAAATAAACAGTTACGTTTCTTGGCATGTCTGGACACATTGATCGTAGCGTCTCCTCGGTGTCGAGGATATTTTGCAGGGACCAATTACAACCACCACCACCACCATGTGTTGGGTCCAAAGGGAGTTGTAGCCACACGTATATCTTGAACCCCTCCATGGCGAGTAGTTTTAGTAAGTTCCCGTCTCGTGATGTTGCTAACTGGAGGCTCCATACATCTTTATTAGTAAGCGGGAGCTCCAGCAATTCCGATGTCCTTGTGCCGACGTTGTAAGTGAGGATATGGTCGTTGTTGTCGGCAAGCCAGTGGATGACGCCACCACGGAGGAGTACATGGCTACCGTAACCACACCAGTGATGGTTTCTGGAGCAAGTGACCGACTCCCATGTACTTGATAGGGATGTGGCGGTGTGCACTTTCATGATCCCTGTGTAGATGTCGGCGAAGAGCAGCATGAAGGAACAGACGATGCCGTCTACGGCGGTGAGTAGGACAGACTCCCGGAAGCAGCTACTAATACTCTTGACATCAGGCGGTTTCGAGAGGTAGGTGCAATGACCTGTCATGGGGTTGTATACGCACGTGTGAGATTTGGGTTGCATATCGTCGAGGCTGCGGAGGACAACGAGGCCGCCGCGGGACATCTCCGGTCTATACTTGCGAAGGAGCTTTGGCATCCGACGTAACATGAAGGGTGAGAGGTGGTCCTGGCAGAAGGTCGCGGCAGCGGGCGTAGCTGGGTGCACCAAGGTGAGGGGTTTCCTGCCGTAGTCGCACATATCAACAACGATGCAGGGAGCCGTTTGCTGTGTGATGCGCTGGATGAACGGCGGGGTGAGGATGTCTTGCCGAAGAAGCTTGCAGGCAGCGGCACAACGAACGATTGTGGAGAAGTCGGAGCGAGCCACGATCTCAAGCAGGAGATCGGGCGGGAGCGTGACCATTGTCGCGGTCTCCGGCGCTGGCGCTCGTATGCTGTTACGTCGGCGTGTCCATGGCGCCATGTGCTCTCCTGTGGCAGGCTCGAGTACATATCCATGGCGGCTACTGTGGCTTGGATTCGTGCAAAAAGAATCTTAAAGCATGAACTTAAAGGTATTTCTATTATGAGCATGTGCATAAAGCTGATCTGTTTATCATATCACCACTAAGGTCCTTGCGTTCTGTTAAACATGCCTATTTTATTTACTAAGACAACATTATCGCTGTTGACGGCCCGTCAGTGCACTGCTTCTCAATGACGGCAGCTGTGGCTTGGATTCGTGCGGTTTTCGGAACAACGTTTATAAGGACCAAGTCAACCAGGCCTTTCGCTTGTTTTCTTATCCCTGATACTTTACTTTTTTCAAGTGCAACAAGTCTGGGCATCTTATGCTTCTGTTGCATCAGTACTACATACATCTACTAAACTATAATGTTTGTTTCATGTTATTTTTGCTGGTCTTGTCATCATGCTTTGATTTGTATTGAGGTTTTTTTTTAAATCCCTCACTTGAATTTTGTTAAATTAGCCAACCAAATGAAATTCAAATAAGTAAATTTTATGGATCCTCGTTCTATCTAAATTGAGGGAATTCACATGGTGGTTCTCTTTATAACTCATGAACATAGCCCCCAAAAAATATTAGGGAGCTAAAAATAACAATCCCATTCATTTCGAATTAAGCATAACCCACTTTCAATTTAACCCTCTAAATTAAATATTGGATTTTTATTTATAGCAATGTAAATATAAGTTCCACGTGGGATAATTTATGTGGAGTTGCACAACCCCGAAAGGCCAAATAAAACAGTTTCAAGTTTTTCAAAACCAAATGAGTTTCAATTTATTTTCTTCGGCAAGATTTTATATAATTCTTAAACACCGTACTCTCTACCATGTGTTTCTTTTTGGCCCAACTCATAGCGCCTCCGGCCATGGACGCCGTCGCCCAGCTGCGCCCCCCTCACGCTCTTGCACCTCCCGGCCGCCGCTTGTTCTCCTCTCGTCGCCGGCGTCCCTCGCCCCTCAACAACCTTTACTACTCCTCTTTGCCTCGCCAAGCCTGTTCAATGGTACTGCGTCATCTTCTCCCATTGGCTCTCCGGGCTGCTTGTTGATTCCCAGGTGGCTTTGTTGATATTTCAGCTAACTTGGGAACATATATAAACTGAGACGACTCAATATAACAGAACGAGGTGGGATTATTCAACACCCAAGCAAACTTTAACAATTATTAAAAACATGCATGTATCGATTGGAATTAACCATGCTTCGTTCGGCTCGAGGGAATATACTGTCTAGCCCTCTCTTTCTGTACTTCTATAGCAGTAAAAGTACTGGAATTCCTTTTACGCACATCTTCGAGTTCATCATCTCCTGTCTTGCTTTGCTCAACCAATAGTACATTCACACACAAAAAAGATGGGACACACTCCTAGAAGAATACCATGTTCTGATGCAGCTTCACCAATTTTGAAAGAATATCACGTAACAGTTTTCATGATGGACTGCAAGGGGGGCAGACCAATGTGAGGGGAGGGCTTCTGGATTTCCTCAACGCAATGCTAAAGGACAACAACGTTTGCACCATATGTACTGACGTTGAAAATTTCAGCTAGTTCCTTCCTACCTCCATGTCCACTTCATCAGAACATCACCATATGTAAGAATCACCTCAAGCATCAACCACCTGAGCCAACTGTGCATGTACGTCTTGGCTTCCAGCTCCTGTTCCCATCATCCACTATCTCGTCGACCCCATCGACCTCTACCTGGCTACCCGCTGCCACTGTCATCCTTCATTGGTGCTTTGCGCGGCTCACCTCATCTTGCGCCTCCTGCATCCTCTTGTGGAGGCTTCACCAGGGCCAGGCCTGTTGCACAATCTCATCAGCCACGTTCTTCTAAGCCTTCTTGGCGTCTCGCTCGACGAGCTCAGAAAAGTGGATGAGCCGGATTGGGCCAGCCGCTACTCCTAGACGGTGGTGTCCCTGCGGTTGGCAAATCGTACTGTCGCACCAAAAGTTCACGACTAATTGCATGGACAAGATTGAATGTACGCCAACCCATCTGATTGTCACATGTATCTCCATAGGAAGAAAAAATATTGGACTCGGCTTCGCTAAGTTGAGGAGACGAAAGCAATCAAGAGACTAAAGCTTTCTCTGCGTCGCCGCGTCTTCACCATGGCATCTTGGCATCTCCCCTCGACGTGGTGGCGACGGTGCTGGTCACGCTCCTTTTTCTTTTGCCACTCTTATACAACAGCCCCAACGTGATCCTCTCCGGCATCAATATTACCGCCGTGGCCAGGCTAATCGATGTATATGGCCCTGCCAAGCTGTGGAAGGTGGACAAGCTAATTTCTTGGCGTGCGTTGCCGCATTATTCGGCGTGCTCCTCGTTTCCGTCAAGATCGGTCTGCCGTGGCCGTCGGGATCTCGCTGTTGAAGATCCTGTGCATGTGAGACGGGAGAGAAAAAACGGGGAAAACAACTTGGACATTATATATAGTATGTCGGGAAAGAAGACTCCTGTGGCGATTGGCTTGGCTCCGACGGTTTCTAGATCGTTTCATGGGAATTCCTTTTCGTGACCTAGTTGGTTTCTGATTTGGGGTTTCCTGTTCGTGCGCCAGCTTTTTTTTAAGACAATGTTCCTGCGCTAGCTATTGCCAAAAGATTGAAGTGGAAACAACATAGGCTAAAGCCCAAGTGCTAATAGGCCCAATCAGCGGTGAAAGAGCCCATGCGTGCGACATAAGGCACGATCGAGCGAACGGGATGAAATTAGTACCACCTCGGATAACGAAAATAATATAGGTGAAAAAAACTGAAAGCGTAAATTCACGACAAGAAACGTATTGTGACGGTAAACCCGGAGACCCAATCCGTGCTTTATTATTAGGGAGAGAGGAGAGATATGGAAGCAAACAGGAAAAGAAGGAAAGGTCACGAGCATGACCTACCCGATGCATCTTCCTTGGAGCCTGCCCAACGCAACTAGTAGTAGTAGTCCTGGGGACGTACGAATTTAATTCCAAAGAAACATGAGCCAACGTACTGCACCACACGATCCCTAGGCTGCTTCGATATCTTGGTTTTTCTTTTTCTACTTGTGTATAGCCTAAAACATATACAAAGTAATCCTTCATCTATAATGTAGAACTGCAGACATTGAATACTTTCCTGTTGTGCATGCATAAAGGTGAAACGGCTTCTATATTTGAGTCTGGAGAATCTTGCTATCTTGGAAAACACACTCTTAACTTCTAAAACTGATCCATCAGGTGGTCATCTGAGACATACAAAAGCATTCATGCCTGCAATGGAGGGTTTGCTCAAACTATTCGATATGTGGGAAATCCAGGTGCTTGTGCTTCTGAGCTTCGCACCACAAATTTTCTTGTTCTTTACTGGCAGCCTGCGGCAACATAGCACGAGCATGGTCCTAAGGCTCTCCATTTGGGCTGCTTATCTTGGAGCAAACTTTGTAGCAGTTTATACCCTAGGCCTTGTCTCACGACATGAGGACATCAGCTCTGAAAGGCACGTAACAGGGGTAACACGATCACTAGTTTTCTTTTGGGCACCATTTCTCCTCGTCCATCTTGGTGGGCAGGACACCATTACTGCCTTTTCCATGGAGGACAACAGCTTGTGGCTGAGGCATTTGCTTAATCTCGTGGTGCAAGTTGTCCTGGCTATATATGATTTTTGGAAATCCATTGGAAGACACAGCCTGGAGCTTCTATTGTCTTGTGTATTTGTGTTTGTTGTTGGAATTATCAAGTATGGGGAAAGAATATGCTCTCTTCACTGTGGTTGCTTTACAAGCCTCGAGAGTTCAAGTGGACGTCGTTACAAAGAGTTGCCAACGCTTGATAAAAAAGAAGACATGGATGAGGAATCTAATAGCCAAGTGAGCACTAGTGGTGGCTATGATAGCACTGTTTATATAGCTCTGTGTTCAATGCCACACGTCCATGATATCTTTTCAGGACACAACTTAATTTCAGAATCTGCCCCCCAGATCGGATGCTAGATGACAGTAAAAAGGTGATCAAGACGCTAGGTATTATTCTAAGTGTTGACACCAGATTTTGGCACGGCCTAGAACTTATTTAAAATGGCATCAGATAGAGAAGATCTACATGAGAGAGTTCTGTATTGATGATATGAACGTCTTTGAAGTTTGGGCCATCACCGTCCGATTTCATCTCGAAGGCCGAAACTATGCTCAAAGTACTAAGATCTTATATTCAGAGTACAGTTTGGCGGATTAAGCCCCCAATACGACCTCAAATGGACAAACTTTCTACATAAGTTGTCTTCGTCTCGTCGAAACGGTCGATTCTGATATAACAATCATCTTAATCTGAGGTCGTATGCAACCTGTGGAGGCAAAACAAGGACAAAAATAGAAGCTGCAAAGTCATTTCGGACGGACCGAGTTGATTGACTCGGTGAGACCGAGTTGATCCGAGAAACTACAGAAAGTTACAGAAAGTTGGCAACGCTCACTCGGTGGCACCGAAGAAAACTAGTCGGTGAGACCGAGTTGATCTGGGAAATTACAGAAATTTACAGAGAGTTGGCCACGTTCACTCGGTGGGACCGAAGCAAAACAATCGGTGAGACCGAGTTGATCCGAAAAATTGCCAAAGATTCCTGTCCGAGTTAGGTTAGGGTTTGTAATGTTTTGGATGGACTTTTTAGTCCTTTTCTTGTACGGGAAGTCCAGCTGCCTCATAAATAGATGAGAGGTGACGGCCGATTGAACAACACACAATCGACAAATCAATATACTACTTTTTATCCTAGTTTTTACATCTCTCCCTTGTTCTTTCTCTCTCGTTGTTCGTTCGTTCTTCGTGTTGAAGGGCAGTGATCCTCGAGGCTCTAGGGGCGAGCGAATCGACCTAGGGCATCCCATAGCCACCGCGCGTCCAGACGGGGTCCCTCCCGGGCGCTTGGGGTTTCGGGTCCTGAAAAGCACCCGCCGGATTGCTTGCGTACCGCGCTTCCGGACGGGTCTCCTTCGACATGAGCTGCGGTGCATCACCCTCAGCGTTGGAGGTACACGGTGACGTGTTCATGTGCGAACACACTTTTTGGCGACTTCGCTAGGGACACAAAGATCAAGAATCATCATCAACCATGTCTAATCTCCCCAAGCCCTTGGAAGTTGACGACGATAACATCATTAAGCCCGGTCTTGATGAGCTATCGGATGAACATCGCCAAGCCTACGAAGTGCGCAAGAAGCAGCGTGAAGAGGCTTTTGAGGCAGTACATCATCGTTCCACACGATACAATTATTAGACATGCACTGACGTCCTACTTGGGAAAGTTCATGTGCGACTAAATTTGCCTCCCTACGGCACACTTGGACCTGTTGCTTCGAGAACCACAGCCTGAGTCGGAGCTTGGAATCTTCGATGAGTGCTGCATACGATGATGAGTCTGCTCTCCTCATGTTCATAGCTTCCTGGAGAAGTGTCGAGTCGGTTTCAAAAACCACACGTAACGCCCCGAGATCCGCCGCAATGTTGATTGCTTCCGACAGTGCTATGGCTTCAGCTCCAAACGGACTTGCTACCTGCTCCGTCTTGCCTGCTCGGGCTGTGATTACCTCTCCAGATTCATCCCGGGCCACGACTCCCCAAGTGGCAAAGTTGTCGCCTGGTTTGAAGGCGCCGTCCAGGTTAATTTTGATCATCCCGTCGCAAGGGGGCCGCCATTCCAGCTTCTCCTTCTTCTTCGTTCTCTCGCGAACAGGTGCAAGTACTCCAGCGAGTTTGACAACACTCTCCGTGTCAGTTCTTCACAAGGTACTACTAGCTCTCCCTCTCTGAGCTTATTGCGATTATTCTACCAGTGCCACCACATGGTGAGAATCTGCACACACTTATTTTCATTTAGACCCCATAAATGGTCCATCATTGCGTGCACAGACGTGATCTCTTCAAGCTCATTCCTCTCCTTTTCAAACCCGAGTACCCTCCACACTGGCTTCACGTGTTTACACTTGATGAAAAGATGAGCTCCATCCTCGTCAGCACATCCACAGAACAGACACTTGGTGTTATCGAGCTTCATACCCCTCCGGGTTAGATTGGTTCTGAAGGCAAGGGACTCGTGTTTTATCCTCCATGCAAACATCTGAATTTTTCGCGAGCACGGAAGCTTCCAAAGGCACTTCCAGGCCTGATATTCACAGCTCTCAAAGTTACCCGGAATCATATTACTGCTCCCAGCTCTAACCGTGTTGCTCTTCCTTTCAAGGTGAACCTGTAGCTTGTACGCATTTCGGACCGAATGCTGCCCTTTGGAGTCAAAGTGCCACGCAATGAAGTCAGTAGCACCTTCACGTAGGGGGATTTGCAGGATGCGTTGGGCATCATCAGGCCAAAATAAATCATGCACCAGTTGTGCGTCCCAAGAGCCAGTGACGGGGCAAATCAATTCGCTGACATGTGTTAGGATGTTCTGACCTTTGGGGGTGATAACTTGACGCGACCAGGCCCTAGGGCTCCACGGGTCCGACCATATGTTGACTTGAGTACCGTCCCTAATGCGGCAGATGTACCCTTGCTTGATGAGCTCTAGACCATGCAATATACTTCTCCAAGAATAAGAGATACCCTCTTTCGCCTCGGCCTCCAGAATTGAGCAGTGAGGAAAGTAGCGAGCCTTCAGGATGCGAGCACAAAGACTCTCTGGGTCCTGCAGAAATCGCCACCCTTGCCTTGAAAGCATTGCGATATTGAAATCATAGATATTCCTGAAGCCCAGTCCTCCTAGTGCCTTTGGTTGTGTCAACGTCTCCCAACTGATCCAATGCATCGTGTTCTCATTATCTTGTTGACTCCACCAGAATTTGTTCATCAGAGAATCGAGTTCCTTGCAAAAACCCTTGGTTAAGTCGAAGCATGACATGGCGAAGTTCGGTATAGCATGTCCGACCGCCTTAACCAAAGTTTCCTTGCTCGTTTTGGCCAGCAGCCGCTCCTGCCATCCATTCATGCGTCCACATAGGTTCTTCTTGATGTATGCAAACACCTTCCTTCGTGATCTACCCACATGTACAGGTAGGCCGAGATATCTTTCATTCCAATTCTCACTGACAATGCCAAGTGCAGCCTTGACCTCGTCTTTGGACTCCTCCGAAGTGTTCTGTGAGAACATAACAGCAGATTTGTCTAAGTTGATACATTGTCCAGAGCAATTTTCATACAAGTCCAGAATCTCCCTAAGGGCAACCGCCTCCTGCTGGTTAGCTTTGAGCATGATCATGGAGTCATCAGCAAAAAAGAGATGTGAGACGCTCGGTGCAGCTTGGCATATCTTGACGCCCGAGATCCTTCCCGCCCGTTCAGCCTCATGCAGCAAAGAAGAGAGACCTTCAGCACATATGACGAAGAGGTAGGGCGACAGAGGATCTCCTTGACGCAGGCCACGCGACGGGCAAAACTGGTATGTCAGGATGCCGTTAACCTTGATCTGATAATGCACCGTATGCACACAGGACATGACGAGGCTTACCCAGCGATGACTGAAGCCCATCTTGGTCAACATTGCCTGGAAGTTCCGTTCAACTCTGTCGTACGCCTTGCTCATATCAGCCTTCACCGCTGTCACCCCTTCCTTTCTCTTCCTCTTGTTTCTTTGTAAGTGCGAAATCTCATAGGAGATCAGAACCTTATCTGTTATTAGCCTGCCCGGTACGAAGGAACTCTGGTTTTCAGAGATTAGGTTCGGGAGCACCACCTTCAACCGATTTGCTATGACCTTCGAGATGAGCTTGTAAACAACGTTGCAGAGGCTGATCAGTCGCAGATCCTTGATTCTAGAGGGGTCTTTCACCTTGGGTATAAGAACCACAAGAGTGTCATTCCAACCCACGGGCATATTACCACCATTCAGCGCCCTAAGGACTTCCTCAACCACTTGGTCACCCATAAAATGCCAATGTCGTGTGAAGAACATGGAGGGCATGCCGTCCGGACCCGGTGCCTTGAGGTCGCCAATATGATCCAGGGCTGCCTTGATTTCTTCTCTAGTGTATTCAGCATCAAGGGTACGACGCATGGCAGGAGTTACTCGGGGGCTGACCGTATCGATCAGTTCATGTGCCCTATCCCCGGCCGATGAGGAGAAAAGATCCTGAAAAAACGAGCAGACATAGTTAGATAAATCTCCTTCCTCCACGACCGACCCATCCTCCCTCCTCAACTCTTTGATCCTATTAGCTTTCTTCCTTCCTAACGCCACGAGCTGGAAATATCTTGTATTCCGATCACCATCTACCAGCCACCAGACATGTGCTCGTTGTTTCCACATGGTGTTCTTCTTCTCCTCCAACTCGTCAACCAAGCACCTCAACCTAGCCTCCTCCACGATCTTCTCCTGTGATACTCTAGAATGCATGCACGTCTCTAGTTCATTCTTCGCTTTTTTCAGCCTCCCTTCATGCTCCCCTACTACTTTTCTATCCCACACCCGCATCGTCTCCGCCACTGTTTTTAGAGCAGCCGCCACGCCTTCCCCCCTTTTTGCCCAACTCCTCTCCCATGCCTCCCGAATAACATCCTCACACCCCTCCTCCTGTAGCCACCGTGCTTCAAACCTAAAGCCACGTTCCCCATTCATCCACCTTTTACTCGCTCCTTGCATTTGCACAATGACTGGCCTGTGATCGGAGTGTCGGGGAATGCCGTTGATCACTACATAATTCGGGAATTGCTGTCTCCATTCTTCATTACCGACGGCCCTGTCAAGTCTCTCGCAAATGTATGTGCTCACATCTTTGCTGTGATTCCTCCATGTGAATATATCACCCTCAAAACCAAGATCATTCATCTCACATACTGTCAAAGCATCCCGAAACCCGTCCATCATGTGTTGCGCTCTCGGGGCACCTCCTACCTTCTCAACCTCCGATAATATTTCATTAAAGTCGCCCACACACATCTATGGCCTTCCTTGTTGGTGCTGCTGTTTAAGGATTTTTAATGTTTTCCAGGTCTCCTTCTTTCTCCCTGTAGCTGAATGTCCATACATACCCGTGAGCCTCCACACCGGATCATCACCCTCCTTCACATCCACATCAACATGCCTCCTACCATATGATCTAAGACAAACTTCCACCCCTCTCCTCCAGAACATGGCTATACCTCTACTTCTCCCCTCAGGGTTCCAAACTGACATGTTGGCTAACCCCAGCTTCCACCTTAAATGACCTAACTCCTTCTCATACAACCTTGTCTCCAATAAAAACAAGATGTCAGGGTCCTCTAGTCTTCCCAGCTCAAGAAGAGACCGAACCGCCGGGCCATTCCCCAACCCCCGACAGTTCCAGCTGACGATTTTCATTATATACGGCGGGACTGCTCGAGCAGCCCGGCCAATATCTGTTCATTTGTTTTGTTCCCATCCTCCTCCTGGGCTATCACCTTACTCACCCCACATCCTCCATTATCTTTCCCTTCTTTGCTTCACCCTCCAAGTCTTCATTGATCTCCATCAGGATTCTTTTATGACCCACGATTCTTTCGCTACACACAGCAGAAGCCCTCCTCTTCTCCTCCCCACCGGTCCTCTATTTGAAAGTACCCCGCTGCCATTCCTTTGTGAGCTCGGCTCCTGCTCCCCCTCCCATGTTATCCTCCTCCCGTGTTGCTAGCACCTCCTCCCCATCCTTAGTTGTCACAGCCACCGAACCCACCTGGGCGACAGGTACCCCCTCCACCGCCTGACTCTGCTCATGCACCACCACCTCTTCCCCAATGTTGGAATCTCTCTTCTCCTGCTGCTGCTGCACCACACCCTCCTCCATATCCAGTTTTCTTAGGGTTTCCCCCATGTGGCGACACCGTGTCTTTCAGCTTGGGTGGGCTTGTCACCTCTTCTTCTCCTTCCCTACCTCCTTTGCCACCCGAATCCTGGCCGGCATTCTTGCGCCATGACAGGCTGTCGCTCCCACTACCACTTCCCGTCCTTCCTTGCGATCAGCTGTAGCCATAGTGCCTGATTCCACCTCCTCCCCCTCCACTTCCTCCACCCCTCGTCTTCCAGCTCCGTTCGTCCTCCCCCATAAACCTCCTCCTCCCAACATTAGCTCGCAGCCACAGCCCAAACTGAGCTCTCTCCCCCTTGTTCACCTTGATATAGCAGTCCGTTGCCACATGTCCTATTATTCCACATGTACAGCAAAAGCCCGGTAAAAATTAGTACTCAAATCTGCACCACAAGCCCTCTCCTTCTTCCTCCTCCTCTCTGCCATCTATGCTCATCCGTTTCTTCCTCTTGTTAGCACCTCCACCCTCTTCATCATCGAGAGTGAAGCCTCTCATCACTGGTTTTTCAATGTTCATTCGGACCTTCACCCTCAAGAACTTCCCAATAGCCCTTCCATCCTCTCCTGCATCTACCTCCACGAACCGCCCAATGATGTTGCCCATCTCCTCCATTGAATCCTCGTTCATCATGCCAAGTGGGAGGCTAAAAATCCTCACCCAAATCGGGATCTCATTAAAATCGTAGTCCTCAATTCTTTTCCCCGGATCATAGTCCTCCACAACCACCAACTCTTTGTCAAACATCCACGGTCCGTCCTCTAGTGCTTTCCTCTTCCCAGACTCTTGTTTGAACGTGAACACAAATCTGTTGTCACCAGCCTCTTTGTAGTCAATACCCTTAATTGGGCACCAGATCCGTCCCAGTGAGAGACAGATCGCATCAGGATGAGCTGGTTTCTCTGAAACAACTCTTCCTACCACTTGGGCCGCCGCTTCCTTCCCCTCCCCCCCTAGACGGATCTTCACTCCTTTCTTCTCCTCCGAGAGCTCCAGGTTTCCCAGCAGCCCCGGCACTATCTCCATCTCCTGTTCTTCACCCGACGCCTCCTCCAAACTCCTCCTAGGGTTTCCGGGGTGTATTACGACCCTGTGCCCTAGGGAACACAGGGAAGGACTATGGTGGGGAAGGATGGACGGGGGAAACGCGTCGTTGAAGGGGACGCGTGATCAAACAATCACACGGACGGTCACCGCATCCGCTCTCTGGAGGAGATGGGAGCGGATGACCAAAACCCTAATCGCCCCGCGATCGGCGGAGCGTACACGAACCGTCACCCTAGGGACGGACTCCGGGTCGGTCCCTCTCTTCCTACTCCCTCCGTGAAGTTTCATAGAGGTCCTGCTTACGCCACGCCACGACTTGATTGCGCCACCCCACGCTTGCCTCGGCGTGGCCTAACTAAAACCCATGAAAAACTCTCTCGACCGCAACGTGAACACAGCACGCCTCTGGCCGGACTAAACGAAACATCTAATACAAATGCATGTTGGGCCTACCAGCTAATGTAGCCCATAATTATGGGGAAAACAAAGCGACTATTGAGCGATGTGATTAACACAACACACCTGACGTTTAAATTTGCTCTACCTATACTTCGTTCAAGTCGTAAGACTCGCATATTGTTTCTGTTGGTTTCGACCTCTTGAAATCGGGTAAATCCCTGCTTAAAAAAAAACATCCCTCCACTCACCACTGGCCAGGACATCCCTCCACTCACCCACACCCCCTGTTATTCTGCGGCGACGGCAGCCGAACCAGTGAACCCTCGTACTCCTCTCCGCCTGGGCATCCACTGCCGCGTCTTCCCTAGCTCCGCGCAGTCCCCTTCCTAGGCCTCGCCGTCGTCCACCGTCGTGGTGCTCTCGGCACGGCGTGGTCAACGTGGTCAAGGAACGACTTCCATCGGACATGGACTCTACGTGGAGAGGCTGACAGCTGGGTCCACGGCCGCAGCAAGGAAGTGCCCCCTTATTACGCGGAAAATAATGATACCTCCACCTAACAGCAGGGACCCACCGGACGGGCCACCGTATTTCACGAAAAAAACGTTTCCCCCCTGAGGGAGTCCCGGACTAGGGGGTGTCCGGATAGCCGAACTATCATCATCGGCCGGACTCCAAGACTATGAAGATACAAGATTGAAGACTTCGTCCCGTGTCCGGATGGGAATTTCCTTGGCGTGGAAGGCAAGCTTGGCGATACGGATATGTAGATCTCCTACCATTGTAACCGACTTTGTGTAACCCTAGCCCTCTCCGTTGTCTATATAAACCGGTGGGTTTTAGTCCATAGGACAGAACAACAATCATACCATAGGCTAGCTTCTAGGGTTTAGCCTCCTTGATCTCGTGGTAGATCCACTCTTGTACTACCCATATCATCAATATCAATCAAGCAGGAGTAGGGTTTTACCTCCATCGAGAGGGCCCGAACCTGGGTAAAAACATCGTGTCCCTTGTCTCCTGTTACTATCCGCCTAGACGCACAGTTCGGGACCCCCTACCCGAAATCCGCCGGTTTTGACACCGACATTGGTGCTTTCATTGAGAGTTCCTCTGTGTCGTCACCGATAGGCTCGATGGCTCCTTCGATCATCAACAACAACGACGCAGTCCAGGGTGAGACTTTTCTCCCCGGACAGATCTTCGTATTCGGCGGCTTTGCACTGCGGGCCAATTCGCTTGGCCATCTGGAGCAGATCGAAAGCTACGCCCCTGGCCGTCAGGTCAGATTTGGAAGTCTGAACTTCACGGCTGACATCCGCGGAGACTTGATCTTCGATGGATTCGAGCCACAGCCGAGCGCGCCGCACTGTCACCATGGGCATGATTTAGCCCTGCTGCCGGACAGTGCCCTGGAGGCCGCACACGAGTCCGCTCCGACCCTCAATTCGGAGCTGGCTGCGCAGATCGAGGACGGGTGGCTAGACACCGCCTCGGGGGCTGCAACCTCTACGGCGATGGAGCCGAATACTGACCTTGTCCCTTGTGAAGCTCGTGACTCCGAGGTTCCAGACTCCTCGCCGGACTCCGAACCCCTCGCGCCCCTACCAATCGAATCCGGTTGGGCGCCGATCATGGAGTTCACCGCTGCGGACATCTTTCAGCACTCACCTTTTGGCGACATCCTGAATTCACTAAAGTATCTCTCGTTATCAGGAGAGCCCTGGCCGGATCACGGTCAGGACGGTTGGGATGCGGACGACGAAGAAATTCAAAACCCACCCACCACCCACTTCGTAGCCACTGCCGACGACCTAACTGACGTTCTAGACTTCGACTCCGAAGACATCGAAGGTATGGACGACGATGCTGGAGACGACCAAGAACCAGTGCCTACTGGGCACTGGAAAGCCACCTCAACTCACGACGTATACATGGTGGATACACCAAAAGGAAGCGATAACGAGGAACAACGGGACGCGGCGAAGGATAATTCCCCCGAAAAACAACCAAAATGGTGACGCAAGCGATGCCCGAAGTCCCGCCTCGATAACAAAAGCACCCATACTGACCCATCCGTAGAGCAGGGCGAACCAGTGGATGACAAACATGCCACCAAGCAACCATCCGAACAGGATGAATTGGACGAGCAACCCATCCCCGACGAAAACAACAGTCCAGACGATCTCACGTCGGACACATCACCGGAGCATAAGAACCTTCACAAAAGGCTCATCGCCACTGCAAGAAGTTTGAAGAAGCAGAAGCGGAAGCTCAAAACAACAGAAGATGTACTCAGAATGAGATGGAGCAAAGTACTCAAGACCGCAGATAAATACGGCGATAGTCACCAAGCAAAGAGCTACCCGAAGCACAGGCTGTTGCCCGAATTTGACGAGGAGGCCGTAGGGCCCCCACAGTCAAAAACCAAAGAGGCCGCCTAGCCGGATAGATGACCAGATGACAGGCTAAGAGCGGCAAGCGGCACCGCACACAAGCCGGCACACGATCCACATAAGGATCCTCACAAAAAGGATGGCCCGGTCAGGTCCATCTATGGGCCAAAAAAGAAGGCTCCAGGAAGCAACACAACACGCCGAGTATTCGAAGATAACGGCACACCTAAATATAGGGGCGCCGCACACCCACTATGTTTTACCGATGAGGTGCTGGATCATGAATTTCCAGCGGGATTCAAACCCGTAAACATAGAGGCATATGACGGAACAACAGACCCCGGAGTCTGGATTGAGGATTATATCCTACACATACATATGGCTAGAGGAGACGATCTCCACGCCATAAAATTCCTACCCCTCAAGCTCAAAGAGCCAGCTCGGCATTGGCTCAAAAGCCTCCCAGAAAATACCATCGGAAGTTGGGAAGAGCTCGAGGATGCGTTTCGAGCAAATTTTCAAGGAACTTATGTCCGCCCTCCGGATGCAGACGATTTAAGTCACATAACTCGACAGCCCGGAGAGTCAGCACGCAAATTCTGGAACAGGTTCCTCACCAAAAAGAACCAAATAGTTGACTGTCCGGACGCCGAAGCCTTAGTACCATTTAAACACAACGTCCGAGACGAATGGCTCGCCAGACACCTCGGCCAGGAAAAACCAAGAACAATGGCCACGCTAACAAGCCTCATGACCCGCTTTTGCGCGGGGGAAGATAGCTGGCTGGCAAGATGCAGCACCAGTGACCTGAGTACATCCGAGGTCAGGGATGGAAATTGGAAATCACGACGCAGAAAAGATCAGCGCCGGAATAAGGAAAATGGCACGGCGGTCAACGCCGGGTTCAAAAGCTCTCGGCCGAATAACAAAACACTGCCTCTTAAGGACAACAGTGACGAGCTATCCAACCTAAACAAAATCTTGGATAGGATATGTCTAATCCACAGTACTCCCGGGAAGCCTACAAACCATACCCACAGAGATTGTTGGGTCTTCAAGCAGTCCGACCGACTTAACGCCGAACACAAGGGGCTCGACACACCAAGCGAAGACGATGACGAACCCCACAAGCAGCACGCCGAAAAACAGAAGACTTTCCCACTAGAAGTTAAAACAGTGAACTCACTTCATGTGATAACAAGGAAAAATAGTGCGGCACCTGCTAAAGCACGCGCCGCATGGTCCACCCCAGTGGAGTCCCGAAATTGGATGTCAAAACCAATTACTTTCGACCATCAGGATTACTCCAGAAGTATTCGAAACGCAGGAGGGACTGCTTTGATATTGGATCCCATAATCGACGGACTACAATTCACACAAGTCCTAATGGATGGCGGCAGTGATATAAACCTGCTATACCAGGATACCATCCGCAGAATGGGGATAAACCCTACAAAAATTCACCATAGCAGCACTTCCTTCAAAGGAGTGACGCCAGGCCTTTATGCCAATTGTACAGGCTCTGTACTACTAGAGGTTGTGTTCGGTTCATCCGACAACTTCCGTCGCGAAAAGCTAATCTTCCATATCGCCCCATTCAAAAGTAGCCATCAAGCACTACTGGGACGCGAAGCTTTCGCCCGCTTTAACGCAATACCGCATTACGCGTCTCTTACACTTAAAATGCCCGGTCCACGCGGCATAATCTCATTAAAGGGTAACTCCGAGTGTTCCTCGACCACGGAAAACGTGAGACTGCCTTGACAGCCACACACTAATCCGGCCCTGCTGATCAAAGCCCCTAAAAACAGGTCATTGAGACCTCAGACACAGTTAGGCGAGTCCGGTATAAATAAACAAGGGGCTTCCCAGCCGCATACCTCTTTACAAGGGGCTGCACGTATGAACGATGAGAGCCAATAAAGCTCAACTTTATTCATCTTCCAAATCATACTCTGTCTTAAATACATTTTTTGCACGATATTTTTTCCAAACTAAGTTCTTCTCTTTTATAGATGAACCATGTGCTACACCCGTCCAGGATACAGCACAACGGAGACACAGGCGCAGACGTGCAGCAGGGACCCGTTGCAAGGATTCTTTTCAGATTAAGACCCTACGTAAACCTTTCTTACTGTCTCTTGTTGATACACATCCCCCGGTTTCCTACCATAACCGAGGAGGAGGCTGGCGTTTTGGCATCGGCCGCGTCAGAAGTTCACGCCCGTACCTGGACACTAGGGGCTTAGGGCATTGTTCTACCCGTTATCATAAAGACCGAATACCTCAGGGAGTGTTCGACGTCTCGAGTTAGGCCTTATATGCATCAGCTCCGAATCATGTCCTTGGTCAAATGTTGGGTTTGCCCGGCTCCTGTGTTTTGCTGCCTTACGTTCCGCTCCATCGGCTAACACGGCACCAGGAGAACTACTGCGATTGTGCCCCGGTTCGGCTGGGCGAGCACCTCAGTAGAGAAAGCCGAAAACTGACTGTCATGATATAGCGAGAGACTGGTCAACCACTCGATCTACTACTGGAATGTTTAGAATTCCTCCGCTTTGACAAAGGACCGCTTCCCGGTCAGGCACACATGCGCCCCGAGTTCGGAGAGCGCGGTGCCTCTAGGGGCTATATAGTAGCCCCACCATCGAGCTCCTATGGCTAAGTGAAAGTGATAAAGCATTATAGTCCGGTTGCCTAGTTTGCTATGCTATCACCTCCTTCAAAGGACCAAGACGTTGGACTAAGTGTGAAAATGCGCTTTTTTTTGCAAACACCCCCGCACCATGTGCGTGGGGGCTGAAGCCAAAGACTGCCATCTTTCAGGTTATACATACATATACATTAACGGCCGCACAGGAGATATTTCACTACTTGAACGCACAAGTATAAAAAGTCGTTACATTATAAATATGGTTTCACAAATCATACATGTCATTTGAACATAACATTTTTCGAGCACTGCGACTCTATTAAACAAGCGCCCTGCAGGACTTCCTCAAAATAGTGCTCGGCGGGTAATCAGCTTTTGTCCGAACCCCGGGATGCAACATCGGTGGCATCCATCTCCGCCCAGTATGTCTTAACACGGGCGAGAGCCATCCGTGCACCCTCTATGCAGGCCGACCGCTTCATCGCCTTGATATGTGGCACCGCCCCAAGGAATTGCTGCAATAAGCCAAAATAACTCTTTGGCTTGGGCCTTTCCGGCCACAGATGAGCCACTACATCCGTCATGGCAAATCCGGACAATCTATTCAGCTCAGCCCACTCAGCCAACCGATCGGTCAACGGAAGTGGACGCTCCGGACTATGGAATTGAGACCAAAAAAGCTCTTCCATTTCGTGATCCTTCTGGCTTCGGAAGTGCATGACTGCGTCCGCCGCACTCGCCGCCAAATTCAGATAAGGATCCTCCGCACCCCACAACTGGCCCCACTGAGCATACTTCGGATCCGTGAACTTCCTACGCAGCAGAAAGGGCTTGCCAGCCGCAATGTCTCCGACCTGACGCAGTTCCTCCTTTACAACCCGCATTGCAGACCGGGCATCCTTGGCTTCGGCGGTGGCCTTCTTCAGGTCCTCTTGCTCCGCTTGGCGTTCTATTTCAAGAACCTCATAGCGGTCGGTAGCATCGTTTAGTTTCACGGCCATTCCGGCCATCTCCTCCCTGCTTCGGCAGTGAGCAGCCTTTTCGGCTTTTAGCTCCTCTGCTGCCTTCGAGGCAGCCGCATCACTTTTTCTGGCTTGCTCCTTGGCTCGAGCAAGCTCTGCCCGAAGGTCTTCTACAGCAGCGGCACCATCTACATCAAGCATACATGTTGTAAGGAGTGGGCATCAGCTCCCTTACCAGGTGACCGCGGAGAAACCACCTACCTTGTGACTCGTCAAGTCGTTTATTGACCAGCGCAATGTCGGCATCCGCAACGTCGAGTTGCCGCTTCAGCTCGGCAACTCTATCAGTCCGGCTGGCCACCTAACATTCCGCCACCTGCATATGAAAGGCAACATTTTATAACTGAGATGATGATCCTCGGCACGCTGTCGCTTTCGACAACATACCGAGTCTTAGGGGCTACTATCTATACAGGGCACACTCTATGTGCAAAACTGTCAGAAGGTATGTCAGTTTTTGCGTACCTCAAACCCCGTCAGTAAACTTCCGACAGCCTCATGCAACCCGCTCTCGGCGGATGAGATCCTTTCAATCATCGTACTCATTAATGTGCGGTGATCTTCTGAGATAGACGCCCTCTCGAGCAGATCCTGCAGCCCCACCGGCCGTACTCCAATGGGTGCCGAACTCCCAGGCCCTGCCGGACTCGGGGAGACCCTCTGTGACGACACCTCAGGGTCGTCCGCCCCACCTGACGGGGCGGCAGATGGAGGCGTTTCGCTCTCCATCATCTCCGGACGAAGGTCCCCCGAGGATGAGCTCTGCTGAGAAGGGCTGAGATCCGAACTACAAGGTAAAAACTTCGGTTATCCTTAGGAATAAAATAGGGATGTCCCTTATTACAAAACTCCCCTTTTTTCTACTTACGGCTCGCTGGAGGGCTGATTCCTTTGGGGAGACTGTGCGGCCGGGACTCCTCCCGGCACAGGACCCTCAGGTGCAGATTTCTTTCCCCGCTTTGAGGCCTTGGCCTCCGAGTCTCCGGAAGCGGTCCTCTTCTCCCCCTGGAGGGAGGGATTCTTGATTCCCCCCTTGCTGAGAGCCTCCTTAGCAGAGGTGGTAGTTTCCCTGTTCCCCCCTTCGCCCTCCTCCGAAGGTGCTACCTCCAACATTTTGATTAACACGGGATCCGGCGTGGTCTCAGGGAGGGGGGCCGGACACTGTATCAGTTTTGCTTGCGCTATCCACTCCTGTCCAAGGGATAGCTGGTTAAAAGGCAAATCCATGATAAATAAATGGACCATATGTCCGGACACAGGGCTACTTAGCTGAGTATCCGGGCGATTGCAGCTTAAGCCAGCGTCTTCGGTCAAGTCCGGACACATCTCTTGTGATCCGAAGAACAGTTTGTACATCTCCACGGGTGTCATACCCATGAAGTGTTGGAGAGCTCGTGGTCCCTCCGGATTGAATTCCCACAGGCGGAGGGGGCGACGTTTGCAGGGCAGGAGACGCCGAATCAGCATAACCTGCGTCACTATGACCAGATTGATCTCCCTCTCTTGGAGGTCTCGAATCCGGCCCTGCAATAGGGGTACGTCCTTGGACGGCCCCCAGTCAAGCCCTTGGTTGACCCATGACGTCAGCCGTTGTGGAAGGCCTGAGCGAAAGGCGGGCGACGGCCTCTGCCTGCTGCCCTTGGGAGTGGTGATATAGAACCACTCCTATTGCCACAAGCCAAGCTCGTCCTGAAAAGAGCCCTCGGGCCATGGAGCATCGGCCCTCTTGCTTATAACCGCCCTGCCGCACTCTGCCTGACGCCCCTCAATCATCTTCGACTCCACGTTGAAGGTTTTGAGCCACAAACCGAAGTGAGGGGTAGTGCTTAGGAAGGCTTCGCAGATGACAATAAATGATGAGATGTGGAGGATGGACTCCGGAGCCAGGTCGTGGAATTCCAGCCCATAGTAAAACATGAGCCCCCTCACGAAGGGATCCATCGGGAAGCCTAAACCCTGACGGAGGTGAGACACGAACACGACACTCTCGCTAGGCTCGGGAGTAGGAATGACTTGCCCTTGGGCAGGTAACCTATGCGAAATCTCATAGGTTAAGTACCTAGCTTCTCTCAGCTTTAGCACGTCCTCTTCCGTGATGGAGGAGGGCATCCACCGGCCCTGTAGGTTGGAGCCGGACATTGTCGATGGTCCGAAGTGCCCGAATATGGAGCCCTGGGTGTTGGAACTCGGGCGAGGGGCGGATTCGATTGAGGATTGAAGAAAAGGAACGGGCCTTGGTCTCATTATAAAGAGGGAGAATACCAAGAGCCGTCCCCGTGACCGTTTGGAACTCGCCTTCGATGGAGGGGGCGTGGCAACGGGCGCGGTTGGGTTACCCACGTCTATATTGATGAGAATCTCAGAATAAGGGGAACACGATCTCTGCTTCGACAAGCCGTGCCAAGGAAACCGCTTCGCTAAACGCGCTGAGGTGGTATAATAAAAACGATTCGAGTGAAGGCTTGGTTGTGGTGTGACGTCACGCCACAAAATACGTCAGCAGATTGAACTTGTGTAAATATTATTCTCTCTACGGTGGTATGTGGAATTTATTTTGCAGAGCCGGACACTATCCTGGTGTTCACAATTTTCTATGAATTATTCGGAGGAGGAACCTGCCTTGCAATGCCGAAGACAATATGCACACCGGACTCATCGTCATTGAAGCCTGGTTCAGGGGATACTGAGGTAGTCCCGGACTAGGGGGTGTCCGGATAGCCGAACTATCATCATCGGCCGGACTCCAAGACTATGAAGATACAAGATTGAAGACTACGTCCCGTGTCTGGATGGGACTTTCCTTGGCGTGGAAGGCAAGCTTGGCGATACGGATATGTAGATCTCCTACCATTGTAACCGAATCTGTGTAACCCTAGCCCTCTCCGGTGTCTATTTAAACCGGAGGGTTTTAGTCCATAGGACAGAACAACAATCATACCATAGGCTAGCTTCTAGGGTTTAGCCTCCTTGATCTCGTGGCAGATCCACTCTTGTACTACCCATATCATCAATACCAATCAAGCAGGAATAGGGTTTTACCTCCATCGAGAGGGCCCGAACCTGGGTAAAAACATCGTGTTCCATGTCTCCTGTTACCATCCGCCTAGACGCACAGTTCGGGACCCCCTACCCGAGATCCGCCGGTTTTGACACCGACACCCCCTAACTGCTGGGACCCACGAACTACATCTTCGCACACAAGGAAATGCGTCCGGGCAAAAAAAACGATTCGCCCCCCTGACTGGTGGGACCCACCAGCTACATCTTCGCACGCAAGGAAGTGTGTCTAGGCAAAAAACGATTCGCCCGCTGACTGTTGGGACCCACCAGCTACATCTTCGCGCGCAAGGAAGTGCCTGACAGTTGGGACCCACCTGGTCGAAGCGTACATAGCGTTGTCATTCTGGTCGCGAACGTGTACGTACATACTGGTGGATGTAGAGGCGCGCACGTGTCATAGTAGAGGCACGCACGTGTCATAGTAGTGACGCGCACGTATCGTAGTAGAGGCGCGCACGTAGCACGTACACGTACGTACAACGGCCAGGGTGCAAGAAAGAAAATATGGCCACGTACGTACATACGGGCGGGGTCTCGAACGCCTACTCGCGCATATGTACGGCCAGGGCTCGTCTACATGGCTAGGTCGGAACGGAGAAACAACATCGTTGTCGTGTTCATGGGGAGCCAACCGGCTGGGTCGGAATGGAATGTGTCGTCGTGTTCATCGAGAGGGCCTGGATGGAACAGGCGATGGAAACGAGGCCTGATGTACCGCAGAACGGAGGAAACAACCTTGTGTTCGACCGGCCACATTCGAAATGGGATCCTGTTCATCGGGAGGGGTCTGGCGTACTGCAAAACGGAGGACACTGACCTCCTACGGTCGAAACGGGGGTCCTATTGATTGGGAGGGGTGTAGCATACCGCAAAAGGGACGAAACGGACCTCCTATGGTCGAAACGGGGGTCCTGTTGATCGGGATGGGTGTGGCGTACCGCAAAACGGATGAAACAGACTTGTGTTGGAGCGCTACGGTCGAAACGGGGGTCCTGTTCATCTGGAGGGGTGTGGCGTACCGTAAAACGGGACTCCACGAGATTCTGTTCATCTGCACCGTCAACCTCCTCCAGCCTCCACGGGCTATTGTTCATCCACCGTCGACCACCTCGAGCCTCCACCTGCGTCTGTTCATCCACGGGCTCCTGTTCATCCAGCCTCCACCGCGCACTACTCCACCGGCTACTGTTCAACCACCCCTCTCCACGGGCTCCTGTTCAACCACCCCTCCACGGGCTACTGTTCATCCACCCCTCCACCATCTACTGTTCATCCAGCCCTTCACGGGGTCGTCCTGTTCATCCTGCCCTTCATGGGGTCCTGTTCGTCCAGCCCCAACCGGCTCGATCGATCGGGGTCCTGTTCATCCAGAGGCAAAGCCACCGGTCCTGTTCATCCACTCCCACCGATACTGTTCATCCAAACCCCCCGCAAAGCTCACTGTTCATCCCGAGAGGCAGCATCAATCGGCTTCAGTTAGCAGCAGTAGTGAAGGAATCGCTCGATCGGGTTCATTTAACAGCCATCGATCGATCACTCGGGTTCAGTAACGCGTAGCCTGCAGTGCAATCGTTGGGGTTCAGTTAGAGCCCAACACCGCGCTCGGGTTCAGTTAGAGCCAACGCTCGCACACACGCGCGTACGTGTACGAGAGAAACACGCATCGCGGCCCCCCACCACCCACCGTAACCGGAAACTCCCCGAAATTTTCCTCGCCTTCGCTTCTATCATCGTAGAAGTGCCATATGTATGACAGAAAAAAGTTTCCTTCGGCCCAAAATGTCACAAATGTGTCTTTTATTTGTAGTGCAACACTCAATTCTTTCATGTGATAGCTAATGGCAAGCATAGAAAGAAAAGAATCTTTCAGCTTAAGCAAAATGAGGGGACGATCTTAGGGCAGGAAAACCTAAAATTATACATTACCAACTATTATAAGTAGCTTTTTTGGCCGCTGGAGGATAATTTTGTGTCCCTGGATCAGTCGAGGATTGAGGATGTCCCACAACTTGCTGCGGATGAGAACGATATTTTGACTGCACCGTTCTCGGAGAAAGAGGTGGTTGAAGCTATTTCGCAGGTGAAGCATAATAAAGCTCCGTGGCCAGATGGATTTCCAGCGGAGTCTTGTAAAAAATGCTGGCATAATATTAAGGGGGATTTGCTACCGATGTTCCATGATTTATTCTCCGGATAGCTTCAGTTGTTTCATCTAAATTTTGGAACTATTACTTTGCTTCCTAAGAAAACAAAGGCCGTTGGAATTGAGCAGTTCAGTCCGATCTGCCTTCTCAACGTAAGTTTCAAAATCTTTACCAAGGTTGGGACAAATAGACTCATGCAGATTGCGCACTCTGTAGTGTAGCCCTCCCAAACTGCTTTCATGCCGGACAGAAACATCCTAGAAGGGGTTGTGGTCCTTCATGAAAGGCTCCATGAAATTCACACGAAAAAACTAGACGGGGTTATTTTCAAAGTGGATTTCGAAAAGGTGTACGACAAAGTCAAATGGCCATTTCTTCAACAGGCTTTGCATATGAAAGGCTTTGATCAAGCCTGGAGACAACAGGTAGAGTCTTTCACGCAAAAAGGGAGTGTTGGAATTAGAGTAAATGATGACATAGGTCACTATTTTCAAACACATAAAGGCTTGAGACAAGGAGATCCGATGTCACCTATTCTATTCAGCATTGTAGTAGACATGTTGACGATTCTAATAAGAAGGGCCAAGGATGCTGGTCAAGTAGGCAGTCTGGTACCTCATCTAGTTGTTGGAGGTGTATCTGTCCTACAGTATGCCCATGATACTATCATCTTTATGGAGCATGACTTGGCAAAAGCGAGAAATATGAAGCTGGTGTTATGCTTATTTGAACAATTGACCGGATTAAAGATTAATTTCCACAAGAGCGAATTGTTCTATTTTGGAAGAGCCAATGAGGAACAAGAGGCATATAAGCAATTGTTCGGATGTGAATTGGGGGCTTTATCTTTCACTTATTTGGGTATACCAATTCACCATCGTAAGCTAACAAACAGAGAATGGAAGAGCATTGAGAATCGTTTTGAGAAGAAACTGGGATGCTGGAAGGGCAAACTGATGTCATATGGAGGCCGTTTAATTCTCATTAATTCGGTTCTCACAAGCATTCCCATGTTTCTTCTGTCTTTTTTCGAGTTACCAGTTGGAGTTCGGAAAAGACTTGATTTTTATCGGTCCCGCTTCTTCTGGCAAAGTGATGATCTGAAGAGGAAGTATAGACTCACTAAAATGGGACATTATTTGTCGACCGAAGGACCAAGAAGGTCTCGTTGTCGAAAATCTTGAGGTGAAGAACAAATGTCTTCTCAGCAAGTGGCTGTTTAAACTATCTAGTGAGACCGGGGCTACATGGGCACAAATTATGGGTAATAAATACCTTCATTCCAAAACTTTATCCCAGGTGACAGTGAGGCCGATGGATTCGCCTTTCTGGAATGGACTGATGATAGTTAAATCAGTCTTTTTTAATCGGACAAAGTTTGTTACTGGGAACGGTACTTCTACGAGATTTTGGGAGGATACATGGCTAGGGCATATGCCCCTCCCGCTTCAATATCCTTTTCTCTGTAGCGTTGTTCAATGGAGAGATGCAACCGTTGAGAGAGTATGTAAGTCCACGCCTCTCAATATTCACTTCAGCAGAGCGCTAGCCCGAAATCGTTGGGAAGTTTGGCTGCATCTTGTGAGAAGATTGATGGATGTTCAACTAACTCAACGACCCGATCAGTTGTGTTGGAAGCTAACTAGGAATGGAGAGTTTACGGTCAAATCCATATATTTGGATGCTATCAATTCTAGCTCTATTCCTAATTCGAAACATGTTTGGCATGTCAAAGTACCCTTGACAGTTAAAGTGTTTACGTGGTTTGTAGACAAACAAGTCATTTTAACTAAGGATAACTTGATAAAACGCAACTGGAATGGATCCACTAGATGTAGCTTTTGTGCTCGGGATGAATCCATCAAACACCTCTTTCTTGATTGCCCCTTGGCAAAATTCTTTGGCAGTCTGTACACATAGCCTTTAATATTACTCCTCCGAATAATATTAACACGTTATTTGGGACGTGGCTTGATGGGGTTGAGCCCCAAACAGCGAGACACATGCGCGTAGGAGTATTTGCTTTATTATGGGCTATCTGGAATGGCAGAAATGATTTGGTCTTTAACAGAACAACAAATACTCATTTTTTGCAGGTTATCTTCCGAGCCACTGTGTTGATCCGTATGTCATCGCTACTCACTCCGACGGAGCCCAGTGAGCGTTTGGTTAGTGGATCTATCCGATGGGAGATGATAGCACGGGTTATTTTCAACCGGTTTGGATGACGGTCATGTAATATGATAGGCAATTAATTTTCCTACCTTTCTCTTGCTAGCCGGTTGTGGCTTTATTTTTGCTCTTTAGCTCTTTGTGAGCATTTTTTGTACTTTGTTGAGACTTTTAAGACTACCGTCGAACTGATTTGCTTGGTAATAAAGATGGCCGTATGCATCGTTCTGATGCGGAGGCCAGGTACCCACTTTTCGAAAAAAATAACATACATGAAGGAGCTTCCACTTGTTGCTATTTGAGGAAGCAGTTGTCTATGTGAGTATACCTGATTCTTTGCGTGCACTACTGGTTTTTCATTTTAGAAAAAGCTTGATGTGCGTCAACTCTGCAGGTACCAAAGATGTCATCGATAAGCTATGGAAGTCCTTGCTGGACATTGACAAGTTATGGCTGTCGAAACAGCTAATTAGACATTCTTAAACAAGAAATGGCTACTGGCCGGCCAGATCCAAGGTCAGATTCGCGAGCGAAGTCTTTGCTGGACATTGGAAGTTATATAATCAATCCATGCCGATGGGTGGTTTGAATGGAACTAATATTTTGTCAGGACTAACCTAATAGGTCATAGTTTTTCTTATCTGGCAGCGGACCATCTAGTCTGAACTCACCCTTTCTCTCATATGACTTTCTCAACCTTTCATATTTGTTATGTACGCACAGCTGTTGGATGTGATGGTGATCGAACTCCCAATAGACACTATATGCAGAAGAGATAAGAACAACATTATTAGCCACATAAATAACCTACTGGCCGGCGGTTTGCATAATTAAGCAGATAAATTAATTAGCAGCAAGCCAGGTCAGGATACGAAACTGCAAATAAACTCAGACTCTGCAAAACAGCACTTAGACATGAATCGAGGTCCTCATTAAGAAACTCAATATTTAGCCCATCGTGGAGCCTTCACGTTAAGATTTTAAGACACCAGCAAGCTGCAAGTGTCTACATATATTACCTCCGCTAGCTAGCTGTCTGACAGGCTAATTAATTCACGAATGAAAAAGTATTTCGAATCAGCAAAGCATATTAGCAAACAAGACTTGCAACCTACACGAGTTACATCATTTTTGTTAAATGAGACATGGCCGGACCTAGCTTGAGCTATGAGAAGACTTGGGGATGGATTGAGGTCCTCCAAATTAACTACGGGAGCCTGCAGGTCCGGACGTGAAATGTTGTTCACCGAGACTTGCCAGTCTTTGGAATGGACCGAGGCCCTTATCAAGAAACTCATAGATCTGATGAGCCCATCAATGGACCCTTAACTTGTTCACGTTAACCGAACATGGACCAGCCAACCAGTAGCACGTGTTGCCACATGAGGTTGGGTTTGTAGCACTGATCCAGATTAGTATTTGAATTTCACAACTGTATGTAGTAGTAAACAATAGTCTAGCAGCAAATCCGGAGCTACGCGTAACGTAATTAGTAGGAGACAGAAGACTATGATGGCTTTATTTCCAACTAAATACGTTACGCAAAAGAAAACATAAAGCTCGAATTTGTTACCCTAAAGAGAAATTGGACCGATTAGCATTATGAAAGCAATCCCTAATCTTAGTCCTGAAAACAAGTAATACCTACCAAGCTAGCTGTTAGTCACCTCCAAGTAGCATCGATCGCGCATATGCACATGACAGCATGGAATTAATGATGTACATATATTCTATTCCCTGAGGGTTCGGCCGTGAGGACGGCAAGCCGCAGGCGTGCCAGATCTGGAGGTATTGCCTCCTTCCCTTCCATGCATCCCTTCTCAGTCCCCGGTTTGGTTTGGATCTTGCCGGATCCACCTCCGGTGTGTTCTGGTGGAGCAGATCGGTGTCCGGGGAAAACCTTGGTCGCCTTGGCTGGCCGGCAGCGGCGACGCCGATTTTTGGCGCCGCTTTCCTCCTTGGGGGCGCTACTGAGGGCACCATCTCTCCCATCCCCGACCCATGTCCGGGTGAAAGCCCAAGATCCGATGCGGATCGGGCGTCGGCGGCGCCCTGTGCACCGTAACCTTCCTGGAGGCGACGCCAAGGACATTGGGATTCGGATGGAAGGGTCTGCAGGTGAGGGGTAGGGGTGTGCTGCCTCCCTTTCGGTGGAGCGGTGTTTCTTTCTACATATTCTTGGCGGAGGCTCTTGGCGGCATGGAGCAGCGTAGGCTTGGCGTCAGATGTGTGGTGACGGACACGCGCAGGAGGTCGACGCTGTCTGGCGTCGTGGTGGCGTCGGCGGCAGCGAGACCGGGCAAGGCCGTTGCAACAGTACAGCTCTGAAGATGGATATGTGGTAGGTGGTTGTGGCGGCCTCATACCCGGCAGGTGGCCTGGTTGAGGAGCACGCCGGACTGGTGGGTGCCCATACCCGGAAGGCGTCCAGGTTGGGACCTCAGGTCTTAGATGTTAGGTTTGGCTGCGAGGTCTGTTTGGTATTAGGCCCAGACCATCAGCGCCCCTTCATCAGTTAGATAGGAGTAGCGACAGAGGTTGCGAAGATGGTGGCTTTGGTCTTACTGTTGTACGACTTTGTAAGGTTTTGTGTTAATAATTAATAAATTGGCCGTATGCATCGACCAGATGCAGAGGCCGGGGGTATTCCTCCTTTTCTAAAAAAAAAATGGTGATGATTATGGATCTTAATTAGTTAATCTCTGCATGTTACTCCGTTTGGGTTCAAAGTTCAAACCACACCAGCTGAACTGAATCCTTGTCTAGTTAGAGGGTGAGCTTGTGACTTTTAGCCATTGATGTAGACTTTGTCAAGTCATGCTTACTAAGCAACAAAGAAACAAAGAAGCAGTTGTAAAAACAATCTGGACGTTTGAGGAGAGGAGTATTTTTGTCCCTCTCAACCTGTATTCAAAACTCATTTTAATTTCTTTGACAAGTGCACTTCGAACTTGGGTAAAACCTTGCGGCCATAAAGCTGCAGCAGGAATGACAGTCTCGCATATTGTCTCTTTTCGACACAGTAAGATCACCTTGTCTTATTACAGGCCAACTTGCGACTTCTAGCCATACATATGAACACTTTGTCTTGTCAAGCTCAATCCTTTATTTAATTTATTTGAAAAAGTGCATTTTTAAACATGAGGGAATGCAATACTAATCTGCCAATATTCTTGTAATAATATATTTTTTCTGAAATGCACAGCATAATACTCCCTCCGTCACAAAGTTGTACTAAGGTTAAGACACTCATTTTGGGACGGAGGGAGTAACATGCATCTCGTATCCATATGAATGTCTAGAGTCAACTCAATTACATGCAATGATTCGTCCAGCTGTCTATCTTAACTGAACATTTTTATCATCAAGTGTTGATAAATTAGTTCACCATTGGGATGCAGATCTAAGTCCCACGCCACCGCTCTGTGCTGGATTTGATATGGCACTCACACCCCCTCTCCTCTCGTCTCCTCTCCTCTCCGTCATATGTATGTAGCTTCAGAAGACTAGCTAATCATATCTGCACGCCGGAGATAGCTGCAGCCTGCGGGCCTTACATCGATCTCCAGGTAACTGACTACTACCTTATTTTCCAGAGAACCTCTGCTAGCTTAATTAACCGGTTTAGCTACAATTGCATTCTCTAGAACATTCATCATCGCTGATCGCATCTTTCATCATATTATAGCTGCCAATTGGTCAAGTAATAGTACGCGAACACCAACTAATGTTTAAAATGTTTGCCTATGCATTTGGACAAAAGACCCTTAGCGCAGAACCTTTTCTAAACGCTATGCCGTGCTATAGCAGGCTATTTAAAACCATGGGTATATCCGAATTTAGTTCATATACATCTATAGTATATATTCAAATTTTATCCAACTCGTGTTGTATATTTAGCCAATTGTTTTCTCAATGCAGCAGTCTATTTGATAGACGACTTAATCTTTATATGGCTTTTCCCCCTAGAGGCTAGTTTAAAAAATAATTTTGAGCTACATCACAAAAATTCTGGCATTGACATTGTAGAAAATAATCCTTCATCTAATAATGCAGAATTGCAGACATTGACTACTTTCCTGTTGTGCATGGCTTCTATATTTGAGTTTGGAGGATCATGCTATCTTGTAAAACACACTCTTAACTTCTAAACTTATCCATCAGGTGGTCATCTGAGACATACAAAAGCATTCATGCCTGCAATGGAGGTTTTGCTCAAACTATTCGATATGTGGGAAATCCAGGTGCTTGTGCTCCTCAGCTTCGCACTACAAGTTTTCTTGTTCTTTACTGGCAGCCGGCGACAACATAGCACGAGCATGGTCCTAAGGCTCTCCATTTGGGCTGCTTATCTTGGGGCAGACTTTGTAGCAGTGTATACCCTAGGCCTTGTCTCACGACATGAGGACATCAGCGGTGAAAGGCACGTAACAGGGGTAACACAATCACTAGTTTTCTTTTGGGCACCATTTCTCCTCATCCATCTTGGTGGGCAGGACACCATTACTGCCTTTTCCATGGAAGACAACAGCTTGTGGCTGAGGCATTTGCTGAATCTAGTGGTGCAAGTTGTCCTGGCTATATATGTTTTTTGGAAATCCATTGGAAGACACAGCCAGAAGCTTCTGTTGTCATGTGTATTTGTGTTTGTTGTTATTATCAAGTATGGGGAAAGAATATGGTCTCTTCACTGTGGTTCCTTTACAAGCCTTGAGAATTCAAGTGGATGTCGTTACAAAGTGTTGCCAACGCTTGGTAAAAAAGAAGGCATGGATGAGGAATCTAATATCCAAGTGAGCACTAGTGGTGGCTATGATAGCACTGTTTATATGGCTATGTGTTCAATGCCACACGTCCATGATATCTTT